>NC_053024.1:85488601-85753723 GCF_003073215.2 Triticum urartu
GATCCGCCATGGCACGCTCAACACCATACTCGCAATGCTTATGGTTTTCCCCTTTTATATTCCACACTAATTAAATCACAGTAGACTAAATTTCAAAATTGGGTCGGTCGATTTTTCAGAGCTCGCCAGAGTTCGCCGGTGCGATCGAAGGGGCTCGGGTGGGGATGGTGGTTGTGGGGGGTGGTGGTGGGGCCTCGTCGAATGAAGAAAACTCAACGCGGGTGGGACCGGGGGTGGGGGTGGCGGAGGAACACAGGCGGTGGGGCCGGTGGTTCGGCTGGCGGCCCATGCGGTGTTCTGTATGGGAAGCATAGTATGTTCCTTGTGAGGAAGGGGAGCAGGGACATCTGCAGTCAACAGCTGATAGAGATGGCTTGTACGTGATCGATAGGTTTTCAATTACTAGCGGCAATACAACACCGTAATTTCCAGCCAGTTCCACTTTCCCGATTTATATATGCTGGTTATGGTGTACCCCTGTTATGTACACTATGATCTGCCTAGTTGCTGTGTGCTCTTGTTATGATGGTTTGGCAATAAACTCTCTATACAGTATATTATGAACCTATCATCTGCCGGCTATCCTTACTTCTGGAGCCTATTTTGTGTACTTGTGCCAGATTATATAAATGCACGCACCATATTACAGCACACATGAGCTCTCTCATCAGAATCCAGTGATAGCACACAAGTGTTTACAGGGGCCCCCCTATATTAGAATATCATCTCACAACTATTTATGTTTTCATGGTTCTCAGATATTATACGCAATTACAGTGAATATCAGAATCCGCGCATCAGAAGAATATTGTGGAACACTACAATGACTTACAAAATTGGCAGCAAGGCATTGAGTGCTATTCTGGATGCAATGAAACTCGTACGCTCCCACCTGTTGATTTTTGTTCAAAATATCATCCTAATGACTATTCTAACCTCGAGGAGTCAAAGGCAGATGGCATGTCCTGTTCACCCATCAAGGTGCCTGTTCTAATTTGGCAAGGTTTTATTGATTGCGCGTATCTTGCATATGTTGTCTTGCATTTCTTCTACTTTGTTGCACCGCCGTCTGCTTAGTTTACTCATCATATATGTCGAGATGCCATGCCCATCCATTATCAATACATATTCCATCTGTCATCATACCATGTTTTTCCACTCAAATGTTGTTCTTGTGCATCAGACATCAAAAAGGAAGAGGGTGATTGCCGAACCTGAAGGAGCACCAGCAAAGTCCTTGAAAAACATGGTGGTGTCGAAGAAATCAGACAGCACCCCACTTATATTGGTTGTACAACTAGTGACACAAAACGTAGGACCGACTCCACTGGCCACACCACTAGCCCCACCACACAGGACCTACACTGCAGCAAAAGGTATACCGATTTCATTTGCCATAGCACCAGCTGTACCACAGAAAAATCCCACTCCAGCAAAAAGTACAGCAAGTCCACCGGCCGAAGACCTATCCCAACTGCAGAGACGGCCAATTCATGCAGATTGGAACCCCATTCCATTTATTCCAAGTTTAAAAGACAATGCTTTCAATGTTGTTAGGGACTACGTGCATATATTCCCATCATGGGAAGATTATTGTGAAGACAAACACCATTTTCACATCTTCCTGTCCAACTTACATGTAAGTGCTATTATTCATGGTTATTATTTTCCTGTTTTCTGCTGATTGAACACATCAATGATTTACATTACATTGTTGTAACTAGGCGAGGGTCAATCTGGATAGTCATGACGAGCAAAGCTTGCTTGTGCTTTTCAAGGAAGCATTCCAGCAGTATTAGTGTTACCTGAGGAAATCACACTTTGATGGCAAGTCTATAAATGAATTTCCGGTGAAGTCTCATGTGCTAAATTTAGAAGACATTGAATGGAAAAACCTTGTTATGCACTGGTCTCGTTCCTAGGATGAGGTACTGTCTATGAAATCACATGACAATTTGAACCTCTACTTTTCCGCATGTGCCTTACGGATCTTTTTTTGCAGGAAATCTGCACGAAGAAGAATTCCGGTTTGACAAGAACGACAGGATATCACAAATATGCTGCCCGCTGCTTTGCTCTTGTTAGTACCTGTTGTCATGTATCACTGTACTTGCATACATACCTGGTTCATTATGTGATCTGTATGAATGGTTACATTAGCTTGCTTATCAATTGTTCGCTCCAAATTATCTGATTTGTATGAATGGTTACATTAGTGTAGAATATATCCAATGCCAGTGTTTTTTTAGCTCTGCATTGTTCTTGTAAGTACATGATGTCCTTTATCAGTGTACTTATAATGACAGGTAGTTGTTCATGTACCATCACTCTGCAGCTTATTTTCCTTTACCCTCCATTTTCTACACATCAGATCTATGTTTACTCTTACCATAAGGTTGGTACTGAAGAAGTTCAGTTGTGCATTGCTCTTGGCTGTACCTTTTGCCTGTATCGCTGCACTTACATTTATAGCTACTTGGTTATGTAGCATCACTCTTCATTTTATCTTAAATATTCTCCATTTTTTCGTATATTATCACATCTATATTTACTCTTAACAAAATGTAGAATAAAGGCAATGCTTTTGAAGAAGATTATGTGGTAAACTTCTTGAATTGCCCCCCCCATCAGCATGGACAAGGCCTTTATAGAGCCTGTCTTCACCAATAATGTAAGTTGGTCCATCTCAAGCCTTCAAACTTTGTTGTATATATTTGGTTAGGCATGACTGCAACAGCTGTTTATTTTTGGTTTTTGCATCAAATTGCTTGTTTAAAGTTTATTATATGTAGTTCATAAACAAAAGTTTGTCCTTTCTCAATTTAAGTTTTCAGTTGTACAACCAAGTTCCTTCTTCATACCATGTAAATTAAACTATACAGAGCAAGTGATCTTCTTTTGCACTGCATGTATGCTTCTGTTCTTCATCCGTAATCCAGTGGTGTGGTGAACCTACCCACTACAGCACAATGTCATATTCTGCAATGTCTTAACTATGAACAATGTCATATCATTCTACTATTATTTAAACCGTCTCTTTATTTGCCAATCTGAAATGGTATAAATTGACAGCACACTAACCATTGATACTTATGAGTTCTTGATCTGTAATCCAGTGGTGTCGTGAAGCTGCCAACTCCTTCACAATGTCATTTCCTGCCATGTCTTGACCTGAACAATACCATATTGTGTTAATGCAAATTTAAAGTGTGTCACTTTATTCGTCAGTAAGAAATGTGATGAATTGTCAGCACTGATACTTTTATGTGCAAAACCTGTCATCTGTCTGCTTGTTTATCTTTTAGAGTGAGGAAGATATAAGTGTTGAACAAGCACAGTCTCATCATCTTGCTCAGCTGCTTGCGCTGCAGCTCCCCAGCAGGGCTAACCTTTCCTGAACTCTATTGAAGTGCTGTCGGTTTTGTATATTATTTTGTCGGCGTGTTTATTTGCACTGGTGGCGATCTTTGATGCCCAGTGTATGTAATATGATGTCTTCTTGTGCTTTATTATCATAGTGGCAAACTTTGATGCCCAGTGGATGTAATATGCCGTAATTTCTTTATTGTATAGTCTAGGTTTTTTCTTATTCACGATGTTGCAGTTATTTTACTGTATACATATCCTGTCTTCGCAGTAAACCGGCCAAACCATAAAATTACGGTACATAATCGGGCCGTCATGCAATCACGATGTAGGTTGGGCCTGAAACGTGCCGAACAGCTCACGGGCTGGCAGCAGCCCGAAATGAACCCGGGCCCATGATTGTGCGAATCAAATCACGTGCTTTTAACTGGCCAAAAAATTGTCTCGGTCCTTGTTTGGCCCAATCAGATATCAGCTGCAAGCAGGCCGGATGCAAACCGGGCCATAGTTAGGCCCAACTATATGACGAGCTTTTAACAGGCTGAAATTAATATAGGGCTGAAATGTTAAACGGGCCCTTAACAAGGCAAAACTAATATCAGGCCGAATTACTAAGTGGGCCTTTAGCAAGTGGGCCCAAAAGCATAGTGTCCATTTGACGGGCCGAATGTGATATGGGCCATAATTGAGCCCAAAGCCTCTTAAAGGGCCGGGCCTGATCTGGGCCGTAATTTGGCCCAGAACGTGGTAGGCCTTTAACGGGCCGGATCTCATATGGGCCACTATTAGGCCCGGAGCGTGGTAGGCCAATAATGGACCGGATCAAATATGGGCCGGCATTTGGCCCAAAACATGGCAGGCAGTTAATGGGCCGGCCTACTAGGGTCCTCATAATCTTGTGGGCCTACAGCTCGGCCGGCCCATTAATGTCGGTGAAATCTCCTGGGCCTTTAGCTGGGCCGGCCCATTATGATCCGCAAGAATCTTGTGGGCCTTTACCTGGGCCGGCCCATTACGGCACACAAAAATTTGTGGGCCTTTACTTGGGCTGGCCCATTATGGCCCGCAAAATCTTGTGGGCCTTTAGGTGGGCCAGCCCATTATGGTCCGCAAAATCTCGTGGGCCTTTAGCTGGGCCGGCCCATTATGGTCCGCAAAATCTTGTGGGCCTTTAGTTGGGCCGGCCCATTTAAACTTGTTGGGTCGTGCCATGTGTCGACGTATCATAGGCGCCTTCTGTCCAGTGAGTGGATGACATCTGTCCCGACGATGAGCCGACACGTGTTTCCTCTAGCCAATGATGATTTTACACATGGAAAATCCCCATTGGTCGGTGCTGTTAACGGGTTACCGGATCCAAAATCCGACCTGATAGCTTAACGGTGTTCTGTTACGGTGGATGCCACATGTCGGTCACCCTTGACGAAAGCACTTCTGTGACGCGCGATTTATCGTCATGGAATTGGACACTTCCGTGATGATAATTTTGGTAATGTCATGGAACACTTCTACGACAGCACAGGTATGACTATCTTGATTCTGTCATAAATTTGTCATGGATGTACATGCATGACAAAAAAAGCGACCTACTGTGACAAACACGTATCATCACGGAAGTGGATTTTTTTTGTAGTGCACGTGGAAGATCCACATGACCATTTGGGGGTCTGCTGCACGCCTCACCTACAGGAAGCCATGGACAACAGCGCAACGGAGGTGAAGGGAGGGGTGAGTTGCTTCTAGTTGCCGGAGAAGGGCGGAGCATTGGACGGAGGAGGGAGGCGCTCGATCTTGTCGCCGCCGCCTCTCGTTCGCGAGGCCGAGCGACGAGGGTTTGCTCCCCGATCTCATTAGGCGTGGAAGCCTCGCCTAGGGAAAGTTCGTGGAAAGGTCAGGGTTGTCCTGGTCTCATGGGCCTCCAAATGTGTTGGCGGATCGTCCGGGGATAAAATGGTCTGTGGTTTCTCGGCCCGGGGAATAGGCAAGGATCCCCCGGGATCCTGCGAAATCACTAGTTAAGGAGTACTTGTTGCAAAGATCACTCCTACCTTTCCAAGTTGCGACAAGTGGCGCGCACTGGATGTGCACCACTTGTCGCAACCTGGGAGTTTTACCTTTTTCATAGATTCGTTTATTCAAAATGTTTTATCTCTTAAACCGTGCATCCAAACCTCGAACCGTTTTCATCGTTGGATTCCTCACGTCGAGATCTTCAAAACTAGATCCCATGTTGATAGGTTTTGACAAACTTTCTTTTCACGAAAAATACTGGATGAAAAAACCGAACCGGGAGCTCGGGTTTTTTTCCCTTTTCGAAAGAGGCACGCCCGTGCCTCTCGTGAAATCACAACCGTGCGTCTCATGGAAGCAAAATCGTGCCTCTCGCGGAAGCAAAAAAAAAGAAGCAAAAACACATTTTTTAATATTTCTAAGGAGGCACGGTCGTGCCTCTTGCGAAAGCACAACCATGCCTCTCGCGGAAGCAAAACCGTGCCTCTTGCAAAAGATAAAAAAAGAGAAAACACATTTTTTCCATTTCCGAGAGGCACGGTCGTGAAAGCACAATCGTGCCTTTCGCGGAAGCAAGAGCGTGCCTCTCTCGGAAGGAAAAAAACAGAAAACACGTTTTTTCGTGCCACTTGCAAAAGCACAAACATGCCTCTCTCGGAAGCAAAACCGTCCTCTCGTGGAAGAAAACAAAACCGTGCCTCTCGCGGAAGCAAAACTGTCACTCTCGCAAAAGGAAAAAGAGAAAACACATTTTTCGGGAAAAAATTGAATTTTTTTGTCCAAAAGTTAAGGAAGACTGATGAAAAACCAAAACATCAAAAAAATTTGTTTAAAAACTGAAAACGTGTGCAGAAAAATAAAAAAAAAATTCAGAGGGAACACCCAGAGCGCGACACGTGACGGGCGGTTGAGAGCGCGCCAAGTGATGCTGGTCGTTGTGAGGCTCCTGAAAGAGCACTCGTTAACTAGTTGCTCTCGGGATCTTGTGAAACCAAATGAGGCAGCCTTACTGTGACGCTGAAAGCCATCGCCCGGCACCCCGACCACGAAGTCGGCGCACAATCCACTCGCTCCGACCTCTATAGCACCATCGAACACCGTCGCCCCTACCTTGACTAAGTCACCGGAAGCAGCCGCTCCACCCCTACCCCGTCTCCCCTACAACAAAAGCCGCAGCAGCTCCTCCTGATGCTACATAGGTGGAGAGGAGAATGCCATGTAGGACACATCCCTAGATTCTTTATTCAGGGGCAATGGCGAGGAGCCTATCATTTCTATTTTCGCCTCCTTCATCTTGTGGACACCCGTGTCTTCTTTGCCTGTCCAAGGCTCCAAACCCAGGCCTGGTCATGGTTGTACTTGTGACTTTCAAGTCCCTTTTCAACGCCCCCTCCCCCTACTTTTCATCCCTGTTTATGGGATGTTCATGTGCTGGTATTTCTTAGATCATCGATCGAGATAAAAGACTGGAAGAGATTGATTCCTGCATTAAGAACCAAAGACACCATAGTTTGTTTCTATGTTGTGATACCTTATTTAGTTATGACTGAGTTTTCGGAAGAGTTCCTTTTGTGATTTATGATGTCAAGGTTTTTTCCATACAGATGAGGAAAAACTAACAGCTAACATTGATCAATCTGCTACCAGCTCATGCATACGTACTATCTTCCACTATTCCAAGGAAGAGATGAAAACTTTGTATTTGGGCACAATCAGGTTACTTTCTCTTATGTTCATTTTCTATGGCATAGTCGAATATATATAACCGGGTGTATTTCTTGCTTCTAACAATAATAATTCTTTGGCAGGGAATACTGATAAAACTGAGACTACCAGGAAACGATGCAGAATTTTTATTGAACCAAGTTTGCCACACCGTATGATGCAAAATTAACAACCACAACTTTGAATGGTGCATGACGATGCTGTTTTATGTGCTACAAATCAAATATAAAAAGGAAACAAGATAATATGTGTCATCATAATTATTTCTTGTGGGAGAACAGGGATGATACGTAGGCAATGATACTGCCTATGATGAGTATCATGGGTATACGGTGTGGATACTAAACAAGCATCATGTTGTGTTTGTTTGGGTGTTTCTTGGTGTGCCCTCATTTAGCTGTGCCATGGGAAAGAAATGCTTATCGACGCAGCAAGTTGTACTTGTTGTCTCTGAGATCTTTGTTGGAAGCAAAATTAAGTTAGTATTTGCTACATAATAATAAGTTTCTTTTCTTTGACCGGAAAGACTCTATGAACTGTGAAGGTCAGTTTGGTACTTACACATAAACTATTTCTCTTTCACTGAATTTAGAAATTACATAAACTGGTGGTATATATATTCTGGATAGATAAAGTATATTATATATATATCCATATAATTTTCTAACATTGTCAAAATCATAGATAACATCAATTATTTTTTGGCTATTACCTCATATGTACTGCCTCTGTCAAGAAATATAAAAGCGTTCGGATCAGTACTCCATTGTAAAAGTTGGCTGCAGGGGGCTTCAACTTTCATAGTGGCGGTTAACATATATACTATGCTGAAAAGTAGACTTATCGTTGTACTTTCCTTTCTTTCTAACCTATCCTTTTTGCACATTGATACATCTCCATCGTATCTATAATTTTTGATTGTTCCATGCCAATATTATTCAACTTTCATATACTTTTTGGCAACTTTTTATATTATTTTTGGGACTAACATATTGATCCAGTGCCCAGTGCCAGTTCCTGTCTGTTGCATGTTTTTGGTTTCGCAGAATATCCATATCAAACGGGGTCCAAACGGGATAAAAACGGACGGAGCTTATTTTTGGAAAATATGGAAAATTCGGAAGGAAAATCAATGCGAACTAGTGCCCGAGGTGGTCACGAGGCAGGGGGCGCGCCCCTACCCTCATGAGCCCACCGTAAGGCAGTTGACTCTCTTCTTTTGCCGCAAGAAAGCTAATATTCGGAAAAAAAATCACGGCGAAGGTTTCAGGCCAATCGGAGTTACGGATCTCCATATATATACGAAACGGTGAAACAGAGCCAGAACAGAACGCAGAACCAGAGAGAAACAGAGAGATAGATCCAATCTCGGAGGGGCTCTCGCCCCTCCCATGCCATGGAGGCCAAGGACCAGAGGGGAATCCCTTCTCCCATCTAGGGAGTAGGTCAAGGAAGAAGAGGAAGAAGGGGGCCCCTCACCCCCTCTCCTCCGGTGGCGCCGGAACACCGCCGTGGCCATCATCATCATCACCGCGATCTTCACCAACACCTCCGCCATCTTCACCAACATCTCCATCACCTTCCCCCCTCTATCTACAGCGGTCCACTCTCCCGCAACCCGCTGTACCCTCTACTTGAACATGGTGCTTTATGCTTCATATTATTATCCAATGATGTGTTGCCATCGTATGATGTCTGAGTAGATTTTCATTGTCCTATCGTCGGTGGTTGATGAATTGCTATGATTGATTTAATTTACTTTAGTTATGTTGCTGTGCTTCGGTGCCCATCATATGAGCGCGCGCGTGGATCACACCATAGGGTTAGTTGTATGTTGATAGGACTATGTATTGGAGGGCAAGAGTGACAGAAGCTTCAACCTAGCATAGAAATTGATGCATACGGGATTGAAGGGGGACCAATATATCTTAATGCTATGGTTGTGTTTTACCTTAATGAACATTAGTAGTTGCGGATGCTTGCTACTAGTTCCAATCATAAGTGCATAGAATTCCAAGTAAGGGATGACATGCTAGAAGTGGCCTCTCCCACATAATACTTGCTATCGATCTAGTAAAGTAGTCAATTGCTTAAGGGGCAATTTCAAAACTCCTACCACCACTTTTCCACACTCGCTATATTTACTTTAGTTGCTTCTTTACCTTAACAGCCCCTAGTTTTATTTTCGTGCTCTTTACTTTCTTGCAAGCCTTTCCGAAAACACCTACAAAGTACTTCTAGTTTCATACTTGTTCTAGGTAAAGCGAACGTCAAGCGTGCGTAGAGTTGTATCGGTGGTCGATAGAACTTGAGGGAATATTTGTCCTAACTTTAGCTCCTCGTTGGGTTCGACACTCTTACTTATCGAAAACTGTTGCGATCCCCTATACTTGTGGGTTATCAAGACCTTTTTCTGGCGCCGTTGCCGGGGAGCAATAGCGTGGGGTGAATATTCTCGTGTGTGCTTGTTTGCTTTATCACTAAGTAATTTTTATTTGCTGTTCTTAGTTTTTTTATACCTTTAGTTATGGGTAGGAAACGCAAAATACCAAAAAAATTAGTTGTACCTACTGAACCAATGGTTGAAGAACCACTCAAAATCTATCACACTGCTAAAGCTTATTACTTGGATCATCTTCGATCCCTATGTGTGTTGGGGAACGTAGCATAAATTAAAAATTTTCCTACGTGTCACCAAGATCTATCTATGGAGTCATCTAGCAACGAGGGAGGAGTGGATATACATACCCTTGTAGATCGCGTGCGGAAGCGTTCAAGAGAACGGGGTTGCTGGAGTCGTACTCGTCGTGATCCAAATCACCGATGATCCTAGCGCCGAACGGACGGCACCTCCGCGTTCAACACACGTACGGAGCAGTGATGTCTCCTCCTTCTTGATCCAGCAAGGGGGGAGGAGAGGTTGATGGAGATCCAGCAGCACGACGGCGTGGTGGTGGAAGTAGCGGGATTCCAACAGGGCTTCGCCAAGCGCTGCGGGAGGAGGGAGATGTGTCATGGGAGGGAGAGGGAGGCGCCAGGGCTTAGGTGCGGCTGCCCTCCCTTCCCCCCACTATATATAGGGCCAAGGGAGAGGGGGGGCGCAGCCTTGGCCCTTCCTCCAAGGAAGGGTGCGGCCAGGGAGGAGTCCATCCTCCCCAAGGCACCTAGGAGGTGCCTTCCCCCTTAGGACTCTTTCTTTCCCTTATCTCTTGGTGCATGGGCCTCTTGGGGCTGGTGCCCTTGGCCCATATAGGCCAAGGCGCACACCCCTACAGCCCATGTGGCCCCCCGGGGTAGGTGGAGCCCCGGACCCCTTTCGGCACTCCCGGTACAATACCGATAATGCGCGAATCTTTTCCGGCGACCAAAACAAGACTTCCCATACATAAATGTTTACCTCCGAACCATTCCGGAACTCCTCGTGACGTCCGGGATCTCATCCGGGACTCCGAACAACTTTCGGGTTACCGCATACTAATATCTCTATAACCCTAGCGTCACCGAACCTTAAGTGTGTAGACCCTACGGGTTCGGGAGACATGCAGACATGACCGAGATGACTCTCCGGTCAATAACCAACAGCGGGATCTAGATACCCATGTTGGCTCCCACATGTTCCACGATGATCTCATCGGATGAACCACGATGTCAAGGACTTAATCAATCCCGTATACGATTCCCTTTGTCTAGCGGTACGATACTTGCCTGAGATTCGATCGTCGGTATCCCGATACCTTGTTCAATCTCATTACCGGCAAGTCTCTTTACTCGTTTCGTAACACATCATCCCATGATCAACTCCTTGATCACATTGTGCACATTATGATGATGTCCTACCGAGTGGGCCCAGAGATACCTCTCCGTTTACACGGAGTGACAAATCCCAGTCTCAATTCGTGCCAACCCAACAGACACTTTCGGAGATACCTGTAGTGTACCTTTATAGCCACCCAGTTACGTTGTGACGTTTGGCACACCCAAAGCACTCCTACGGTATCCGGGAGTTGCACAATCTCATGGTCTAAGGAAATGATACTTGACATAGAAAAGCTTTAGCATACGAACTACATGATCTTGTGCTAGGCTTAGGATTGGGTCTTTGTCCATCACATCATTCTCCTAATGATGTGATCCTGTTATCAATGACATCCAATGTCCATGGTCAGGAAGCCGTAACCATCTATTGATCAACGAGCTAGTCAACTAGAGGCTTACTAGGGACATGGTGTTGTCTATGTATCCACACATGTATCTGAGTTTCCTATCAATACAATTCTAGCATGGATAATAAACGATTATCATGAACAAGGAAATATAATAATAACTAATTTATTATTGCCTCTAGGGCATATTTCCAACAGTCTCCCACTTGCACTAGAGTCAATAATCCAGTTCACATCGATATGTGATTAACACTCAAGGTCACATCCCCATGTGACTTAACACCCAAAGAGTTTACTAGAGTCAATAATCTAGTTCACATTACCATGTGATTAACACTCGATGAGTTCTGGGTTTGAACATGTTATGCTTGTGAGAGATGTTATAGTCAACGGGTCTGAATCTTTCAGATCCGTATGTACTTCGCAAATCTCTATGTCATCTTGTAGATGCAGCTACTACGCTATATTTGGAGCCATTTCAAATAACTGTTCTACTTGGAGCTATTCTAAATTGTTGCTCCATTATACGTATCCGGTATCTCTACTCAGAGCTATCTGGATAGGTGTTAAGCTTGCATCGACGTAACTCTTTACGTCGAACTCTTTATCACCTCCATAACCGAGAAACATATCCTTATTCCTCTAAGGACAATTTAGACCGCTATCTGGTGATCTACTCCTAGATTACCTTTGTACCCTCTTGCCAGATATGTGGCAAGGCACACATCAGGTGCGGTACTCAGCATGGCATACCGTATAGAGCCTATGACAAAAGCATAGGGGACGACCTTTGTCCTTCCTCTTTCTTCTGCCGTGGTCGAGCTTTAAGTCTTAACTTCATACCTTACAACTCAGGCAAGAACTCCTTCTTTGACTGGTCCATCTTGAACACCTTCAAGATCATGTCAAGGTATGTGCTCATTTGAAAGTACCATTAAGCGTTTTGATCTATCCTTATAGATCTTGATGCTCAATGTTCAAGTAGCTTAATACAGGCTTTCCATTGAAAAACACTTTCCAAATAACCCTACATGCTTTCCAGAAATTCTACGTCATTTCTGATCAACAATATGTCAACAACATATATCCATCAGAAATTCTATAGTGCTCCCACTCACTTCTTTGGAAATACAAGTTTCTCGTAAACTTTGTATAAACCCAAAATCTTTGATCATCATCAAAGCATACATTCCAACTCTGAGATGCTTACTCCAGTCCCTAGAAGGATTGCTGGAGCTTTGCATACTTATTAGCATCTTTCAGGATTGACAAAACCTTCCGGTTTGTATCACATACAACCTTTCCTCAAAAAAAGACGTCGAGGAAACAATGTTTTGACATCCTATCTGCAAGATTTCATAAATAATGCAGTAATTGCTAATATAATTCCAACAGACTCTTAGCATCGCTACGAGTGAGAAAGTCTCATCGTAGTCAACTCCTTGAACTTGTCGGAAAACATCTTAATGACAAGTCGAGCTTTCTTAATGGTGACATTTACCATCATTGTCCGTCTTCCTTTTAAAATCCATCTGTACTCAACAGCCTCACGACCATCGAGCTGTTCTGTCAAAGTCTACACTTTGTTTCCATACATGGATCCTCTCTCGGATTTTATGGCCTCGAGCCATTTATCGGAATCTGGGCCCACCATCGCTTCTCCATAGCTCGTAGGTTCATTGTTGTCTAGCAACATGACTTCCAAGACAGGATTACGTACCACTCTGAAGTAGTACGCATCCTTGTCATCCCATGAGGTTTGGTAGTGACTTGATCTGAAGTTTCATGATCACTATCATAAGCTTCCACTTCAATTGGTGTAGGTGCCACAGGAACAACTCCCTGTGCCCTGTCACACACTAGTTGAAGAGACGGTTCAATAACCTCATCAAGTCTCCACCATCCTCCCACTCAATTCTTTCGAGAGAAACTTTTCCTCGAGAAAGGACCCGATTCTAGAAACAATCCCTTATTGCTTTCGGATCTGAGATAGGAGGTATACCCAACTGTTTTGGGTGTCCTGTGAAGATGCATTTATCCGCTTTGGGTTCGAGCTTATCATCCTGAAACTTTTTTCACATAAGCAGCCCCAAACTTTTAAGAAATGACAGCTTAGGTTTCTCTAAACCATAGTTCATACGGTGTCATCTCATCGGAATTACGTGGTGCCCTATTTAAAGTGAATGTGGTTGTCTCTAATGCCTAACCCATAAACTATCGTGGTAATTTGATAAGAGACATCATGGTATGCATCATATCCAATAGGGTGCAGTTATGATGTTGGGACACACCATCACACTATGGTGTTCCAGGCTGTATTAGTTGTGAAATAATTTCCACAATGTCTTAATTCTGTGCCAAACTCGTAATTCAGATATTCATCTCTATGATCATATCATAGATATTTTATCCTCTTGTCACGACGATCTTTCAACTTCACCCTGAAATTACTTGAACCTTTCAATAATTCAGACTCGTGATTCATCAAGTAAATATACTCAACATCTACTCAAATCATCTGTGAAGTAAGAACATAACGATATCCACTACATGCCTCAGCACTCATTGGATTGCACACATCAAAATGTATTACTTCCAACAAGTTGCTTTCTAGTTCCATTTTACTGAAAACGAGGCTTTCAGTCATCTTGCCCATGTGGTATTATTTGCATGTCTCAAGTGATTCAAAATCAAGTGAGTCCAAACGGTCCATTTGCATGGAGTTTCTTCATGCATATACACCAATAGACATGGTTCGCATGTCTCAAACCTTTCAAAACAAGTGAGCCCAAAGATCCATCAACATGGAGCTTCTTCATGCGTTTTATACCGATATGACTTACGTGGCAATGCCACAAGTAGGTGGTACTATCATTACTATCTTTTGGCATGAACATGTGTATCACTACGATCGAGATTCAATAAACTATTCATTTCAGGTGTAAGACCATTGAAGGTATTATTCAAATAAACAGAGTAACCATTATTCTCTTTAAATGAATAACCGTATTGCGATAGACATAATCCAATCATGTCTATGCTCAACACAAACACCAATCTCGATGGTAGAGGGAGCGTACGATATTTGATCAACCTTGGAAATACTTCCAACACATATCGTCATCTCACCTTTAGCTAGTCTCCGTTTATTCCGTAGCTTTTATTTCGAGTTACTAACACTTAGCAACCGAACCGGTATCTAATACCCTGGTGCTACTAGGAGTACTAGTAAAGTACACATTAACATAATACATCCAATATACTTCTATCGACCTTGCCAGCCTTCTTATCTACCAAGTATCTAGGGTAATTCTGCTCGAGTGGCTGTTCCCTTTATTACAGAAGCACTTAGTCTCAGGTTTGGGTTCAATCTTGGGTTTCTTCACTAGAGCAGCAGCTGATTTGCCGTTTCATGAAGCATCCCTTTTTGCCCTTGCCCTTCTTGAAACTAGTGGTTTCACCAACCATCAACAATTGATGCTCCTTCTTGATCTCTACTTTTGTGGTGTCAAACATCGCGAATATCTCAAGGATCATCATATATGTCCCTGATATATTATAGTTCATCACGAAGCTCAAGCAGCTTGGTGGTAATGACTTCGGAGAACCATCACTATTTCATCTGGAAGATCAACTCCCACTCGATTCAAGTGATTGTTGTACTCAGACAATCTGAGCACAAGTTCAACAATTGAGCTTTTCTCCCTTAGTTTGCAGGCTAAGAAAATCGTCGGAGGTCTTATACCTCTTGACGTGGGCATGAGCCTGAAATCCCAATTTCAGCCCTCGAAACATCTGATATGTTTCACGACGTTTCAAAACGTCTTCGGTGCCTCAACTCTAAGCCGTTTAACTGAACAATCACGTAGTTATCAAAATGTGTATGTCAGATGTTCGCAACATCCATAGACAACGTTCGAGGTTCAGCACACTGAGCAGTGCATTAAGGACATAAGCCTTCTATGAAGCAATGAGGACAAACCTCACTTTACGGATCTAGTCCGCATAATTACTACTATCAACTTTCAACTAAATTTTCTCTAGGAACATATCTAAACAGTAGAACTGAAACGCGAGCTACGACATAATTTGCGAAGACCTTTTGACTATGTTCAGGATAATTAAGTTCATCTTGTGAACTCCCACTCAGATAGACATCCCTCTAGTTATCTAAGTGATTACATGATCCGAGTCAACTAGGCCGTGTCCGATCATCACGTGAGACGGACTAGTCATCATCGGTGAACATCTTCATGTTGATCGTATCTACCATACGACTCATGCTCGACCTTTTGGTCTCTTGTGTTCCGAGGCCATGTCTGTACATGCTAGGCTCGTCAAGTTAACCTAAGTGTTTTGCATGTGTTCCGAGGCCATGTCTGTACATGCTAGGCTCGTCAACACCCGTTGTATTCAAACGTAAGAATCTATCACACCCGATCATCACGTGGTGCTTCGAAACGACGAACTTTCGCAACGGTGCACAGTTAGGGGGAACACCTTCTTGAAATTTTAGTGAGGGATCATCTTATTTACTACCGTCGTTCTAAGCAAATAAGATGTATAAACATGATAAACATCACATGCAATCAAATAGTGACATGATATGGCCAATATCACTTTGCTCCTTTTGATCTCCATCTTCGGGGCTCCATGATCATCATCGTCACCGGCATGACACCATGATCTCCATCATCATGATCTCCATCATCGTGTCTTCATGAAGTTGTCTCGCCAACTATTACTTCAACTACTACAGCTAACGGTTAGCAATAAAGTAAAGTAATTACATGGCGTTGTTTAATGACACGCAGGTCATACAATAAATAAAGACAACTCCTATGGCTCCTGCCGGTTGTCATACTCATCGACATGCAAGTCGTGATTCCTATTACAAGAACATGATCAATCTCATACATCACATATCATTCATCACATTCTTCTTGGCCATATCACATCACATAGCATACCCTGCAAAAACAAGTTAGACGTCCTCTAATTGTTGTTTGCATGTTTTACGTGGCTGCTATGGGTTTCTAGCAAGAACGTTTCTTACCTACGCAAAAACCACAACGTGATATGCCAATTGCTATTTACCCTTCATAAGGACCCTTTTCATCGAATCTGATCCGACTAAAATGGGAGAGACAGACACCTGCTAGCCACCTTATGCAACTAGTGCATGTCAGTCGGTGGAACCAGTCTCACGTAAGAGTACGTGTAAGGTCGGTCCGGGCCGCTTCATCCCACAATGCCACCGAATCAAGATTGGACTAGTAACGGTAAGCATATTGAACAAAATCAACGCCCACAACTACTTTGTGTTCTACTCGTGCATAGAAACTACGCATAGACCTAGCTCATGATGCCACTGTTGGGGAACGTAGCATAAATTCAAAATTTTCCTACGTGTCACCAAGATCTATCTATGGAGTCATCTAGCAACGAGGGAGGAGTGGATCTACATACCCTTGTAGATCGCGCGCGGAAGCGTTCAAGAGAACGGGGTTGATGGAGTCGTACTCGTCGTGATCCAAATCACCAATGATCCTAGCACTGAACGGACGGCACCTCCGTGTTCAACACATGTACGGAGCAGCGACGTCTCCTCCTTCTTGATCCAGCAAGGGGGGAGGAGAGGTTGATGGAGATCCAGCAGCACGACGGCGTGGTGGTGGAAGTAGCGGGATTCCAACAGGGCTTCGCCAAGCGCTGCGGGAGGAGGAAGATGTGTCATGGGAGGGAGAGGGAGGCGCCAGTGCTTAGGTGCGGCTGCCCTCCCTCCCCCCCACTATATATAGGGCCAAGGAAGAGGGGGGGAGCAGCCTTGGCCCTTCCTCCAAGGAAGGGTGCGGCCAGGGAGGAGTCCATCCTCCCCAAGGCACCTAGGAGGTGCCTTCCCCCTTTAGGACTCTTTCTTTCCCTTATCTCTTGGTGCATGGGCCTCTTGGGGATAGTGCCCTTGGCCCATATAGGCCAAGGCGCACACCCCTACAGCCCATGTGCCCCCCCGGGGCAGGTGGACCCCCTTGGTGGACCCCCGGACCCCTTTCGGCACTCCCGGTACAATATCCATAATGCGCGAAACTTTTTCGGCGACCAAAACAAGACTTCCCATATATAAATCTTTACCTCTGGACCATTCCGGAACTCCTCGTGACGTCCGGGATCTCATCCGGGACTCCGAACAACTTTCGGGTTACTGCATACTAATATCTCTATAACCCTAGCTTCACCGAACCTTAAGTGTGTAGACCCTACGGGTTCGGGAGACATGCAGACATGACCGAGATGACTCTCCGGTCAATAACCAATAGCGGGATCTGGATACCCATGTTGGCTCCCACATGTTCCACGATGATCTCATCGGATGAACCACGATGTCAAGGACTTAATCGATCCCGTATACGATTCCCTTTGTCTAGCGGTACGATACTTGCGTGAGATTCGATCGTCGGTATCCCGATACCTTGTTCAATCTCGTTACCGGCAAGTCTCTTTACTCGTTTCGTAACACATCATCCCGTGATCAACTCCTTGATCACATTGTGCACATTATGATGATGTCCTACCGAGTGGGCCCAGAGATACCTCTCCGTTTACATGGAGTGACAAATCCCAGTCTCGATTCGTGCCAACCCAACAGACACTTTCGGAGATACCTGTAGTGTACCTTTATAGCCACCCAGTTACGTTGTGACGTTTGGCACACCCAAAGCACTCCTACGGTATCCGGGAGTTGCACGATCTCATGGTCTAAGGAAATGATACTTGACATTAGAAAAGCTTTAGCATACGAACTACATGATCTTGTGCTAGGCTTAGGATTGGGTCTTTGTCCATCACATCATTCTCCTAATGATGTGATCCCGTTATCAATGACATCCAATGTCCATGGTCAGGAAACCGTAACCATCTATTGATCAACGAGCTAGTCAACTAGAGGCTTACTAGGGACATGGTGTTGTCTATGTATCCACACATGTATCTGAGTTTCCTATCAATACAATTCTAGCATGGATAATAAACGATTATCATGAACAAGGAAATATAATAATAACTAATTTATTATTGCCTCTAGGGCATATTTCCAACAGTGCTCGTGCTGAAACCCCAACTAGCTTAGTTGAGGGCAAATCTTTAGATGAGCATGCTTGTTATGTGCGACACCGTATATCTGAAAAAGGGAAATTATTATGGAGTCAAATTCAACGTTTGCAATGCTATGCTTGGAATTTATGTGAATTATACGATTTTACTTGCTTGTTTTGAAAACCCTAAGAAACACCTTCCCTACCAATGTGAGTTTATTGATAGTAGAATCTTATCTTCTTATGCTAAAGGTGTTTATAGTTACTATGATGTTCAACAAATTGAAGAATTATGTTGGCTTTTGAGGAGTGCTTATGAAATTGCTTCTTGATTGAAAAGTATGAATGCTACTTTTCACACAAATCAGAAAAATTTTCTATACTTAAATATTGCTAATGATAATTATGCTTGTAATACCTATGTTAAACAATATATTGAGGAATACTCCGCTGTCCAAGAAGAGACTAATATTTTGCAGGAATCTATGGAAGAAGAAGTTGATGACACTGTGAGCTCATTGGATGAAAAAGATGAGGAGGAGAGCGAAGAACAAAAGGAGGAAGTGAGGATTTATCACCCGTGCCCACCTTTTAATGAGAGTAACTCTTCAACTCATACTTGTTTAATTCCCCTTCGTGCTTACCGAAGGATGATTGCTATGATGACTGTTATGATCCCTATGATTCTTTTGAAATATCCCTTTTTGATGATGCTTGCTATGCTTGTGGCCAAGATGCCAATATGAATGATGCTTATGGAGATGAACTTGCTATAGTTCCTTATGTTAAACATGAAATTGTCGCGATTGCACCCACGCATGATAGTCCTATTATCTTTTTGAATTCTCCCAATACCTATATCGGAGAAGTTTGCACTTATTAAGGATTATATTGATGGGTTGCCTTTTACCGTTGCACATGATGATTTTGATAGATATAATATGCATGTGCTTGCTGCTCCTACTTGCAATTATTATGAGAGAGGAACTATATCTCCACCTCTCTATGTTTCCAATACGATAAAATTGCAAGAAACTGTTTATACTATGCATTGGCCTTTACTAGGTGTGCATGAATTGTTCTTTTATGACATGCCGATGCATAGAAAGAGAGTTAGACTTCGCCATTGCTTGATATATATTACCTTGTTCTCACCACTAAATTACAAATCATTGTTAATTAAAATTGGCTTTGATATACCTTGGGATCCAGGTGGATTCATACTTGAGCACTATATGCCTAGCTTAATGGCTTTAAAGAAAGCGCTGCCAGGGAGACAACCCGGAAGTATTAGAGAGTCATTTATTTCTGTTGTGTGCTTTTATAAAATTTAGAAATAAAAATAATGTGCCAAGGTTTGCCTTTAGGATGTTTACATTTGCTTGATGGTTTGTATGGTGCAGGACAGAAACTTTGGCTGTAGTGCGCGATTTTACATTTTTAGATGGAACGTCAAATGGTTCTGATTCTTTTTGCACTGTCCTCCTATACAAATTTTTATTTTTCCTAATTTTGGTAGAATGTTCAAGTATCATAAGTATGGTGAATGTTCAGATTATTATAGACTGTTCTGTTTTAGACAGATTCTGTTTTTGATGCATAGTTTGCTTGTTTTGATTGAAACTATCAATTTATATCAGTGGATTAAGACATGGAAAACTTATATTACAGTAGACACATGCAAAAACAAAATATGAATTGTTTGCAACAGTACTTATAGTGGTGATTTGCTTCATTATACTAACAGATCTTACCGAGTTTTCTGTTGAAGTTTTGTGTGGATGAAGTGTTCGATGATTGAGAAGGTTTCGATGTGAGAAGAAGGAAGAGAGGAAAGAGATCAAGCTTGGGGATGCCCGAGGCACCCCAAGTAAATATTCAAGGAGACTCAAGTGTCTAGCTTGGGGATGCTGGGGAGGCATCCCCTCTTTCTTCAACATGATCGGTATGTTTTCGGATTCGTTTCGTTCATGCGATATGTGCAATCTTGGAGCGTCTTTTGCATTTAGTTTTCATTTTTATTTTTATGCACCATGATGGTATGAGATAGTCCTTGGTTGATTTATAGAATGATCTTTGCAACTTCACTTATATCTTTTGAGTATGGCTTTATAGAATGCTTCATGTGCTTCACTTATATCATTTGAAGCTTTGGATTGCCTGTTTCTCTTTACATTAGACCCCATTTGTAGAATGCTCTTTTGCTTCACTTATATTTGTTAGAGCACAGGCACATCTTTTGTAGAAAGAATTAAACTCTCTTGCTTCACTTATATCTATTTAGAGAGATGACAGGAACTGGTCATTCACATGGTTAGTCATAAAATCCCTACATAAAACTTGTAGATCACTGAATATGAATATGTTTTTGATTCCTTGCAATAGTTTTGCGATATAAAGATGGTGATATAGAGTCATGCTAGTGGGTAGTTGTGGATTGTAGAAATACTTGTGTTGAGGTTGTGATTCCCGTAGCATGCACGTATGGTGAACCATTATGTAACCGAGTGGAGCATGATTTATTTATTGATTGTCTTTCTTATGAGTGGCGGTCGGGGACGAGCGAATGGTCTTTTCCTACCAATCTATCCCCCTAGGAGCATGCGCGTAGTACTTTGTTTTCGATAACTAAATAGATTTTTGCATAAGTATGTGAGTTCTTTATGACTAATGTTGAGTCCATGGATTATACGCACTCTCACCCTTCCACCATTGCTAGCCTCTCTAGTACCGCGCAACTTTTGCCGGTACATAATACCCACCATATACCTTCCTCAAAACGCCAACCATACCTACCTATTATGGCATTTCCATAGCCATTCCGAGATATATTGCCATGCAAACTTCCATCATCATCATATACATGACTTGAGCATTCCATTGTCATATTGCTTTGCATGATCGTAAGATAGCTAGCATGATGTTTTCATGCTTGTCCGTTTTTTGATGTCATGCTATGCTAGATCATTGCACATCCCGGTACACCGCCGGAGGCATTCATATAGAGTCAACTTTGTTCTAGACATTGAGTTGTAAGTAAATAAAAGTGTGATGATCATCATTATTAGAGCACTGCCCCAGTGAGGAAAGGATGATGGAGACTATGATTCCCCCACAAGTCGGGATGAGACTCCGGACTAAAAAAAAAAAAAGAGAGAAAGGACAAAAAAGAAGGCCCAAAAAATAAAAAAAATAAAAAATGAGAGAAAAAGAGAGAAGGGGCAGTGCTACTATCCTTTTTCCACACTCGTGCTTCAAAGTAGCACCATGTTCTTCATATAGAGAGTCTCTTGAGTTAACGCTTTCATATACTAGTGGGAATTTTCATTATAGAACTTGGCTTGTATATTCCGATGATGGACTTCCTCAAATGCCTGAGGTCTTCAAGAGCAAGCAAGTTGGATGCACACCCACTTAGTTTCAGTTTGAGCTTTCATATACTTATAGCTCTAGTGCATCCGTTGCACGGCAATCCCTACTCACTCACATTGATATCTATTGATGGGCATCTCCATAGCCCGTTGATACGCCTAGTTGATGTGAGACTATCTTCTCCTTTTTGTCTTCTCCACCACCATTCTATTCCACCTATAGTGCTATGTCCATGGCTCATGCTCATGTATTGCGTGAAAGTTGAAAAGGTTTGAGAACGTCAAAAGTATTAAACAATTGCTTGGCTTGTCATCAGGGTTGTGCATGATTCGAATATTTTGTGTGGTGAAGATGGAGCATAGCCAGACTATATGATTTTGTAGGGATAACTTTCTTTGGCATGTTATTTTGAAAATACATGATTGCTTTATTAGTATGCTTGAAGTATTATTGTCTTAATGTCAAAGGATAGACTATTGCTTTGAATCACTCGTGTCTTAATATTCATGCCATGATTAGACATATGATCAAGATTATGCTAGGTAGCATTCCACATCAAAAATTATATTTTTTATCATTTACCTACTCGAGGACGAGCAGGAATTAAGCTTGGGGATGCTGATACATCTCCGTCGTATCTATAATTTTTGATTGTTCCATGCCAATATTATTCAACTTTCATATACTTATTGGCAACTTTTTATATTATTTTTGGGACTAACATATTGATCCAGTGCCTAGTGCTAGTTCCTGTATGTTGCATGTTTTTTGGTTTCGCAGAATATCCATATCAAAAGGAGTCCAAACGGGATAAAACGGATGGAGCTTATTTTTGAAAAATATGGAAAATTCAGAAGGAAAATCAACGCGAACCAGTGCCCGAGGTGGTCACGAGGCAGGGGGCGCCCCCCCCTAGGGCGCGCCCCTACCCTCGTGAGCCCACCGTAAGGCGGTTGACGCTCTTCTTTTGCTGCAAGAAAGCTAATATTTGAAAAAAATCACGGCGAAGGTTTTAGGCCAATCGGAGTTACGATCTCCATATATATATATATGAAATGGTGAAACAGAGCCAGAACAGAACGCAGAACCAGAGAGAAACAGAGAGATAGATCCAATCTCAGAGGGGCTCTCGCCCCTCCCATGCCATGGAGGCCAAGGACCAGAGGGGAAACCCTTCTCCCATCTAGGGAGGAGGTCAAGGAAGAAGAGGAAGAAGGGGGCCCCTCACCCCCTCTCCTCCGGTGGCGCCGGAATGCCGCCGTGGCCATCATCATCATCACCGCGATCTTCACAACACCTCCGCATCTTCACCAACATCTCCATCACCTTCCCCCCCTCTATCTACAGCGGTCCACTCTCCCGCAACCCGCTGTACCCTCTACTTGAACATGGTGCTTTATGCTTCATATTATTATCCAATGATGTGTTGCCATCGTATGATGTCTGAGTAGATTTTCATTGTCCTATCGTCGGTGGTTGATGAATTGCTATGATTGATTTAATTTACTTTAGTTATGTTGCTGTGCTTCGGTGCCCATCATATGAGCGCGCGCGTGGATCACACCATAGGGTTAGTTGTATGTTGATAGGACTATGTATTGGAGGGCAAGAGTGACAGAAGCTTCAACCTAGCATAGAAATTGATGCATACGGGATTGAAGGGGGACCAATATATCTTAATGCTATGGTTGTGTTTTACCTTAATGAACAATAGTAGTTGCGGATGCTTGCTAATAGTTCCAATCATAAGTGCATAGAATTCCAAGTAAGGGATGACATGCTAGAAGTGGGCTCTCCCACATAATACTTGCTATCGGTCTAGTAAAGTAGTCAATTTCTTAAGGGGCAATTTGGCAACTCCTACCACCACTTTTCCACACTCTCTATATTTACTTTAGTTGCTTCTTTACCTTAACAGCCCCTAGTTTTATTTTCGTGCTCTTTACTTTCTTGCAAGCCTTTTCGAAAACACCTACAAAGTACTTCTAGTTTCATACTTGTTCTAGGTAAAGCGAACGTCAAGCGTGCGTAGACTTGTATCGGTGGTCGATAGAACTTGAGGGAATATTTGTTCTACCTTTAGCTCCTTGTTGGGTTCGACACTCTTACTTATCGAAAACTGTTGCGATCCCCTATACTTGTGGGTTATCAAGACACATCTCCATGTACATTTGGTAAACTGGTTTTATGATAAAATTTCAAAAGTTTGCTTCACTTTGTCAGAAACTTTATGAGCATCTAGACAAGATGTAGCTTGAAAAAGGTAAGCTTTTGTTGAGATATCATTGTATTGCAGCTTACTTACTGTGTTGGGCCTACTTCTTTGCATGCACATAAGTTTGCCCTTCATTTAGATTGAATGCGACAAGGAAAATTCCACAAGACAAATTCTACTTTATATATGAACGGTGTCTTACTCCTATTTGTGAAAAAATAGGTCGCATTGATGCAGGGGGTAATTCAGATATGGTGCACTCCTATATCTTCCTCTAAACATATGTAATGTGATATCTTCCCTTATCTATTATGACTGTGGGTTAATGCAAAATATAACCAATATTATATAGACCAAAGCTAATATTCATGATGTCCTACTATCATTTTATTTTCTTCTATTTCTTACCTCTACTTTTTGCACATCTCCAGATGCATTTGGAAAGTTGGTTTTATGCTAAAGTTTCGAAAGTTTGCTTCACTTTGTCAGAAATTTTATGATCATCAAGACAAGTTCTAGCTTGAAATGTTGTAACTTTACAAACAAAGCATATGTAAACCATGTCGGAAAATAGTAAATGCAAATGATTTCTTAATTCATTAAGGACTTGATTCGTCCGCTTGTAGCTTGGAATATTTGGCACACTGGTACCATTCCACGAATTTTATAGCTTGATTATAATGGTAACTATGATGCAACAGATTTTTCTTTTGAAAAAGAAATGCAACATCTTTTCATATACGTAGAACCATCTTGCATTTTGCAGAGGAACCATCGCTCCCTATTTTGAGCTATCCACGACTGGTTTTAAAGGCCTGACACGGGGACAATTTTAAAAGCCAACAATGATCAAAATATATGTGATCGTGTGTGATGAGCAAATTATACGCATTGCTGTACAATGTCTTTATTTGGCCATGTTGTTATATGTCCCATGTTCTTAGCTCATCATGGAACATGTTTATAACGTAATTGAATTTTCCCACAAATATATGGACATATTGATTTTTTCACATTATACCGTCCACAAAAAACAACATTTAACTTCCATTTCTCAAGTCTATATGTATTTACAAACTTTGTATCATTCCATCAAAGAAATGGACGGGTGTGGCAATACACGCTGTCATGGTCTAGTTGACAATATATGCTAACCGTTATGTTTTAATATATATTTTCGGTTTTTTAGGTGGTTTTGATCTCCCAAGAACATTTAACCTTTGTCGCCACCTTGGAGAAAAGTGACAAGTGGTAGCTCCATTTGGGAATGTTGAAGGACTGCCATCTATATGATCTCAAATGTAGAAACTATCCACATTAAAGTTGTCCACCCTATCGAGTTGATCAACTTTACCTTTTGGATCATCTCAATATGATGTCGTATAGAAACAATATGTTCAAACTACAAAATCTTTAAGTTAGTGCAAAGTACAAAGTGCAAGTAGAGAGCTAGTTTTACCAAACCAGGTCATACCAAGGTACACACCGATGCTCGCAGCTAGTTTGACCAAACCAGGTCATACCAAGGTATACACCGATGCTCGCACCAAACGAAAATAATCACAAAAATGTTGCAATTTTCAATGGCTAATCTCCATTTTTTGTGCGACTTGTTTCCATATAAGCCACCAAAGATAAGAAGGTCCAAGGGGCCTCTCATCCTCGTGTGAGAGCCCATGGGCACCAGCTCTAAGCCTCTAACATGAGTGCATTGTCCCCGATCATCGCTAGAAGTAGTGCGGCGTGTCCTCTTGAGCCAGCAGGTTGGTCTCGCCATGTCGTTCGTCACGAGGTTTGTGAACTCTTTCGCCAGGTGGGCAAGTACGCCATTTTTCGTGGCACCAACCCTTGCCCGGTAACTCAACTTTGTCAGTTTTATCAATGTTGCCACCACTATGACTTTTTTGGCTACTGATATCACCAGATGACGGCTTGGGCTTCAGCTTGCCCTTTCACTTGTCTCCATCTCAGGATTTTTCGTCAAGGTGATTGCGACGTCCCTATCATGCCTACCACTCTTTCTCCATTAGCAGTAAAGGTTTCCATCCATATGGCATAGCTCTGCTGAATGGAAAGCAACAGACCTATGATCTTCTCCATTTAGAGGGTCTTGAGGTCCATGATTGTCTCAAGCGAGGTGACCACATGCACTTACCATGGGAAATTATGCATAGGAACTACTTGAACTTTTAAATGGATATGTCATCCAAAGCACATCTAGGTCAATGACGAGACCAGACAAGAGCATTGCAATGTATTAAACAAACTCACCATCCTTGGATGCCATGATCTCGAGCTCTTTACTCTTGTGCCTTTCTCTCTTGAATGCACTCATCTCCCATTCACATGGTCTTCGCATCATCTGACACATTCTTGACATTGTTGTTGGCCACCACTATGCACATCATCTATGGTGTCACACACCAGAGGTTCACCGCTAGTGCGCTCCTATCTTTCTGCTCTCTAATTAGGTTGTGCTCCATGGACATGAAAAGCACTGCACTTGCTTAATCACATGTGATGAAATTTCCCATTTGCCGCAATTCATGCGGGAGACCACCGGGCCCAAGAGGATCCCATGGACTCCTTCACCAAGTATTGAACTACTTGTAGCTTAGGATCCCCCTCATCATGCTCTATGCATGACTCTACAGGTGCATGCACCGAGGAGTGCACGAGGACCAGCCATGGATCCAGAAGATGATGAATGCTTATGTTGCCGAAAAACATCGATGGTAGAGGTATCTCGTGAATGGCATACTCACACCACAAAATGTTAGGACACACACACGATGTTATTGTGCAACATTCAACTTGCAACTTGCACGTTTGTTTTTCTCTATTTATTGGCATCTACTTGGTCTGTTTTGTTACAAACTCAAAGAGACAAAGACGGGTATTGGACCGAGCTTCACGGCAATGACATGCCAAAGCCGCTCATCCTACTGCCCCTACATTGCTTCCATGATTGCCATATCTCGTGACATCCCACGTAGCAACCATGAGAGCCTATGGAAATAAATAAACAAGCGACCAAGTAATGTACATACACATGTAACATGGCACGTTATTCGCTAGCTAAGGAACCAAGTAAAACCATAGTTCATGCGGAAGATTAACGTTGGCTAAGATCGAAGATGGTATGGTCAGTTGCGGCCCTATGGGAGCGACATGCCATTTCGACGAAGACCTTCTTTAAGATAGGCAGTGGCATGTAGGAGTTCTTCCTTGAGCCTCATATTCTCGGTGTATAGGCGTTGGTGCTCCGAGGTATCCTGAGTTTGTACCATAACCCCTCTACATTTGAGGCAAGTCTTGTTTTGCATAGCCAACATGATGGCTTGACGTTCAGTCTTCAGCCTCTCATTTTCTACCCAACGATTTTGGGTCTCCCGCCGCTGCATCTTGCCCTACATTTATTAATTTCAGGTATGCATCATTTTAATTAGTGGTTACCAGTGTATGATGCCATGTTCATGAGGGGGAATACAATAGTATATTATAAGATCCAATGACGAACAATGCTACGATGTTCAGTCGAGTTTGTACTATTTAACAACAAAGTGTGCATATAACTGCATATCGTAGGTGACCCGTATGTAATTAATTGTGGAAAAGAATGGTATGTACCTTACTGAAGGTGCGTTTGTTTTGGAACCAAAACTTGACCTGCTGGGCACTCATGCCAAGCCTCTCGCTAAGGTCCTTCTGGAGTTTCTCATCTGGATAAGGGCAGTCCCGAAACACACTATAGGTCATGTTAATGAAAATGGATTAGTGCACATCTTTGCTAGGTAAGGAACATAGATTGAGTATGTATTGTACGCTTCAAGTTGTTGGATTTGTTCACTGCATAGACGGTGATAAATGGCACGCCTTGTGGCCATTCTCTGCTCACTATGTGTCTCTCCATCATTGTTGCCGTGGTCTACAGCAACAATGTTGGCATTATCAGTGTTGCCCACAACAGTAGTGGCTTCAAGCAGGCCATCCATCTCATCACTATGGTTGTCCTGGAATAGGTGGTTGTGTTTGCTTGTCATGAAGAGGTCAAACTCATTGTGCACACCACTATTGTACTGCAGCCACTCTCCGCCCATGGTAATCTGTTATCATCAAAAAGAATGTTATTCCCCTATGTAGAACTGAAGGTAGCAGTTAAAACCGCACATAAAAGGAACCGACAGGGATTTCTCCCGACCCAAAAACCCCCACCAGCCCGGAGAACCCGAGTTCTCCACCAATCCTGCCATCCACTAGCATGCACCACCACGGCCTTGAATGAACCTCATCGCCAAACTAGGGCCACCGACATGAGGCCTAGAGGAAGAAAGAGGGAACAACGGACCCGGGGGACCAACAACTCAGCTAAGTGGGAGGGGACTACCTCCACCACCGATGCAAAAAACCAATCGGATGTGGCAACCAGGACAAACCGGGCCCCTACTGGCCCGGTCCATCCCAGATGGGCTCGTGAAGTACCCCTACCATGTTGCAGCATGTCGGTTGCCAACACCGCTGCCAAGATCCCGCCGCCGCCCCATCTCCACCTCCAGGGAGTTTGCTGCCGTGCAGAGAGCCGCATGCCCACCCAAACCTAGATGGGGCCCAAGGGGCCCAGATCTGGGCCTAGCAGGTGCCATCGGTCGAGCTCCTGCACCACCGTGCCATCCCGTAGCCAACGGCCGCGCCACCGCCCCTAAGGCACCCGAGGACTGTGGGAACCACCCCGCCGATCCAGACCATCGCTGGCCGAGCCACACTACCGCAAGAAGGAGCCCCGCCAAGTGCCTAGGGAAAGACCTGCCGGTTGTAGCCAGCACCGCTCAGGCAAGGCCCCAGTGGACCACGCTGGCAGAGGCGGTAGGAGAGGAGGATGGGGAGGGGGCTAGAGTTCGCCCGTCACCCGCGGTGGGCATGAGCAAGCGAACAGGGGCAGCTTTGAAATTTCAAAATTCAGATCCCTACTCTCGACATCTCCGTCTCACGCAAGCCTGATGTTTGCTTCATATAAACATTACTAGATGAATGGATTCAAGAAATACCTTTGACTTCAGAAGTCGTCTTCCTTAGAACTTTAGTAGGTGAAAAAGTACACGAATCTGTTTTGTTCCTACTGAGATATAAAACTCAATCAGCAAAGTAGCTACGACCATCAGAATTTAAAGCCATGAGGAGCATGCAAAATTTATGCCACAGCCAATGATTAATGCAAGCAATAAATTGTATCCAAATATAAGGCTAAGATATGAACATTGCAGCATGGCCAATATATAGGTCATAATTAATACTCCCTCCACCTGGAAATACTTGTCAGAGAAATAGATGTACCGAGATGTATTTTAGTTCTAGATACATTCATTTTTATCCATATATGCGACAAGTAATTCCGGACAGAGGGAGTATTCATTAAACATATTTGTGGAGTCAATGTTGGCATAGTAATAACAATATATTGTATTATCAAAACAACAGAAATTGGGTGGTTTAGTTTATCAATAGAAAAGAACTACTAAGATCGACAATTGTTTGTAGATCTACACGATATACATGGACATAAAGAGCTTTGCAACCAATACTACATACATAGTAGAAAAATCAGGAAAAACCTACAATCTATCCATCAAGTGTCAAGGCAACATAATAGGAAAGAACACTAGTAGTAACGTGTCTCCAAATATAAGGCTCACATGCATGTCTGGATTTTGACTGATGTTGCATGGCCTATATATAGAGCATAATTACTACTCACTAAAAATATATGTGGAGTGAATATTGGCATATTTATAACAATATATTATATTATTAAATCAATAGGAAACTGGTGGTTCAAATTATCAATAGAAAAGAATAGTTGAGGTCAATAATACGTTGTAGATAGAAATGATACACATGGACACAAAGCATTCTTCAGCTAATGCTACATACAGAGTATGTTTTCTTTGTGGAAAAAACATCCGATCTATTCATCAACTGTCAAGGTAGCACAAAGGACACCAAGAGTAATAGAAATTACATTCAGGCCCGTAGAATGCCTGGTTGTTGTAAATATGCCCTAAAGGCAATAATATTTGTATTATTATATTTACATATTCATAATTATAGAGTTTATATTCTATGCTATAACTTCTATGATCCTGGAATATGCCATTCAGTGGAAAACTCGTATGCACATGTGGAATGATAAACGGTAAAATAAAAGGTTCCTTGTCTTGCCTTTAGGACTAGCTCAAGTGTTGTTGGTGATCATGTTTTCCGGATCTTAGTAGATCGTTAAGTGTAACAATAGTCCTAAAATAACATTGAGCTTATGACATTGGAAGAACGATCATATTGAATCGACTCAATCTTATCTGCTATGAATTGAGTTAATATCGTCTATAATCGATTCTAATAATATGGAGTGTTAACGTGTGATTTTGCTCCTTAGACCATGAGAGTACCGTAGTCACTTCTTGTTGTGTGGCTTTGCGGTTGCTCAAATGTCACCTGTAACATGGTGATCATAACGACAACTTACAGGCTCATCGAAAAGTTTGACAAGGGACTAGATAGCTCCAGAATAAGATTTTCTACTTTGATGATGGAGAGATATTCTTAGGGCCCTCTTGATGTGGAGGCATCCACCATTGTCTGGCCATAAATAGGTGACTACATCACGGGGATGCCGAAACACAATAACGAGAAAGAAGAACGAAACAGATAATGAGGATAAAGGTATAGTGAGCATGTGATGACTGAGGAGGATAATGATGCATCCCGAGTTTTGTGAAGTATCGCGAAGCAAAGAGAACATCACATGATAACCAAAGGTTCACTCAAATATCATTCATGTGCTCATATGGGTCGATATAGACATCCACGGTTCCGTTGTCGGTCGCTGAACGAAGGGGTTTCATTCATGTCTGTGAGTTATCGAACCTACGGGGTCACAAGCTTAAGGCAATCACGATCTGCTGAGTGTTAGTAGGATGGGAGTGATGAGAATATATTTTTAGAATTGTTTCATTAATATTCGGAATAGTTCCGAGAGGATCTGGAAGTGTTTCAAGGTCATCGGAAGAGTTTCAGAGAGTATCGGGTAATACCGGGTATTAATGATAAATATATATATAGGTGGAAAATGTTTCTGGGGACGTTAAACTATATAAAAAAGTGTCTGAAAATATTTAGAACACTTTTATATTTAATTTTAAATGAACGGGCCTTAAAATACCAAACCAGAGAAGGGAACTTGGCCCAACTTGGCCCAAGTAGAGGAGCCCCCCCCCCATGGAAGGGGGAGGCCGAACTGTTGGAAATATGCCCTAGAGGCAATAATATTGTATCATTATTCTTCCATATTCATAGTTAAGTGTTTATATTTCAAGCTATAATTTCTATGATCCTGGAATATGCAATTCAGTGGGAAATTCATATGCACGTGTGAAATGATAAACGGATAAATTAAAGGATTCCTAGTCTTGCCTTTAAGACTAGCTCAAGTGTTGTTGGTGATCAGATTTTTTGGATCTTAGGATATCGTTAAGTGTAACGATAGTCCTCAAACAACATTGAACTTATGACGTTGGAAGAACGATCATATTGAATCGACCCAAACTTGTTTGTTGAATTGAGTAGTATCATATGTAATCAATTCCAATAGCACGAAGTGTTAACATGTGATTTTGATCCTTATACCCTAAGAGTATCCTAGTCATTTCTTACCATACAGTGGGATTTGGGGTTGCTCAAACGTCACGTGTAACACGGTGATCATAACGACAATTTACAAGTTCATCGAAAAGTTTGACAAGGGACTAGATAGCTCAGAGTGACATTTGCTCCTCTGATGATGGAGAGATATTCTTAGGGCCCTCTTGGTGTGATAGCATTAATCATCATCTGGCCAGACATAGGTGACTACGTCACGGGGATGCCAGAACACAATAACGAGAAAGAAGAACAAAACCGGTACCGATGATTTCGGTATAGTGAGCATGGTGATGATTCAGGAGGATACCGATGCATCCTGGGTTTTGTGAAGTATCGTGAAGCAAAGGGAACATCACATGATAACCATAGGTTCACTCAAATATCATTCATGTGCTCATAGGGATAAATATGGACGTCCACGGTCCTGCTGTCGGTCATTGAACGAATGGTTTCATTCATGTCTATAAGTTACCGAACCTATGGGGTCACAAGCTTAAGGCAATCATGATCTGCTAAGTGCTAGTAGGACGAGAGTGATGATCATATATTCGTGGAATTGTTTTGGGATAGTTCAGAGAGGATCCGGAAGTGTTTCGGGGTCACTGGAAGGGTTTTGGTGACTATCGGGTATTACAGTTAAAATGTATATAGGTGGAAAAAGTTTCTGGAGATGTATATATATATAATGGCCTAGAAGTATTTATAACATTTTATATTTAATTTATATATCAACGGGCCTAAAAAGGCCAAGAGGTGGAAGGCAACTTCGGCCAAAAAAGGCCCAAGTGGGAAGTGCCTCTCCTTCCCTAGAATAGGAGGCTGAATTGGGAGTAGGCTTTCCCTCCTTGGTGGCAGCCTTCCTGTTCCCCTCCAACCTATATATACTTCTGGTATTGGCTGATACATCCCAAGCGTATCTACGTTTCCAAACACTTTTTCTCTTGTTTTCGACTCTAATTTGCATGATTTGAATAGAACTAACCCGGGTTGACGTTGTTTTCAATAGAATTGCCATGGTGTTATTTGTGCAGAAATAAAAGTTCTCAGATTGGGCTGAAAATGTATGGAAAATATTTACAGAATATATTAAAAAATATTGGCGAAGAAAAGTACCGGAGGGAGACCACCCAGGAGCCACATGCCCAGGGTGCGCTTGGTGAGCTTGTGGGCCTTTTGAGCCTCCGGCAACCCTAATTCCAACTCCATAAATACTTATTCATGGAGAAAACATCAAAGAGGAACAATCATCGCGTTTTACAATATGGAGCCGCCGCCACCTCCTGTTCTTCATCGGGAGGGCTGATCTGGAGAGTTCAGGACTCTAGAGAGGGGGATTCGACACCGTCATCATCATAAACCATCCTCCATAAACAATTCCATGATGCACACCACCAAGAGTGAGTAATTACTTCGTAGGCATGTTGGATGGTGATGGGTTGGATGAGATTTGTCATGTAATCAAGTAAATTTGTGAGGGCTTGATCCCTAGTTTCCACTATGTTGTGAGAGTGATGTTGTTATGACTTTGCAATGCTTAATGCTTGTCACTAGGGCCTGAGTGCCATGATTTCAGATCTTAACCCTTTATGTTTTCATGAATACATTTGTGTTCTTGATCCTATCTTGAAAGTTTTATATATACACCTATTCACTACTGGGAAAGGGCTTATAGGTGAACCCTAATGAGTGGCGGGCGATGTAGGGTACCCGCCATTGCTAATTTTGAAAGCAAGCAGTGGCGAGTGCTAAAAACTGCTCGCGAGCGCTACGCATGTAGCTGTGGCGGGCGGTCAACATTACCTGCCACAACTGTGTGTTTCCTAATTCATGTTCGGCAGGCAAACTACTGTGGCGGGCGATGATCATTGCACGCCACAGTTCACTTCCACATCTGTGGCGGGAGGCACTTTGGACCCGCCACAGCCATATCTGGGCACCACACGCCAAACATTTTCAAATATTTTCAAATAGTGGGTGGAGGGTTCTAGTAGTCGCTCGCCACAGCTATATTTGGTCGTGCTGCTGCCTCCCACGCTTATACTGGGGTGGCGGGCTACTCCATGCGCCCGTCACTGCAACACACGACCTTACATAACCCGTTGTGCGGTAGTCAGATCTCGTACTAAACACAAAACCTTTCTCCCTCCTCTCTCGCTGCCACCCCAGTATAGGCCAAAGAAGAGATGGAAGAAGCCAAAAATAAGCTAGCAGAGGCAGAGCAGGCTAGGCGTCTCCTGCTATCTAAAACTGTTGTCAGTACAAATTTTCCTTCATAATAGCTAGGTTCAAATGTTTATCCAATCAGCATGCCTGTTGTGATGTCCGTGCATCTACTAATGTGGCACAAAATAAATTTTTTCAGGTCATGTAATAACAGCAATTACTTTCCAAACAATAATAGATGAAGCATTGGACATGGTATAGTTCACGCGCAAGCCCAACATTACAAGTTCAACTTCCACATCAAACTCATGTTCACAGATATCTGCACATTCATAGATAATGTCCACAACCATGATTCACTTCAAAGCCAAAAAATGTGAGGAGAGTGATAAATAAAGAAAAACCTCTAGTTCTTGCTACTAGTGCGAGCACAACAAGTCAAGACCATGCATAATTAATTATATTTTGGTCATTTTTTGTGTTCTAAAATGCCGGCCGGTTCGCAGATTGAATGGAGGCAGGCGGGGCAGTTTGAAGCCGGTTGCATGCGGCGAGGAGGCATGTTCAGCCGCCCTGCAGCGAGTGAGGCTCTCTTGGCCGGCGCGCTGGTTCAACGCTTGCGCTATGAGAGGTCGCATATGTGTCAGAGTAATCACTCCCTCTAGTCCTTTTTTGTTTGGGTATAACAAAATTTCGTTTTCCATTCACATTTTACAAGTAAAATTCGTTGAAAAACTTTGACCCAAAATATGATGGGGACTAGTAAACCAGAACAGAGGTACAAGTTTTTTTCTGATCAAAGAAGGGTTTCCCCCTTCTGATTTTCATTACTGAAAACAAACATCTAAACCATAGTATTTGCCCTAGAACTACCAGGTTCAACATCTCGCAACATAAACCCATACAACCATACGCCAAGGAGGTAGTAGTTATGAATTCCATTTTCTCTCCATACCAATTGTTCTAAAAGCTACTTAGTACTTATAACGCGCCATTGAAAATCGGAACTCTTACCCCGCTAAAAATGATATTTTAAACGTGGCTACTCGATCTGTGGCAACTGGCGAGCCACCGCCTCCAGGTCGTTCATCTGTGGTCCCGACCATCAACTCCTACGGATCAAATTATCACAGGAGCTGACTATTCCTACAAAGGTGCGCTCCACCACGTACCCGATACCCGCGCATGCAGAAATGTGCACCTAGGGTTTTAGGGTTTATTTGTTAACAGTGCCTTTACGTAACTCTCATGTGTGCGAGACAGCGAGAGACCGACTGCGTTCGTGCGCCTCTTCTCTTCGTATATGTACTCCATCGTTTGTCTGGTGTCCAAAAAATTATACAGTAGTAATAACTACTAGCAATGTGCCAATGCGTTGCCACACGATCAAAGTAGATTAATACATATTCACCGATTTGATAGAAAAAAGAGTCTAGTTTTGAAATACATATATCACTAAAGATATGTTATGTTTCACTCAAAATATATTCCTTTGGCGGTTTTGATGAGATAAGGGAGGAATGTTGTTGGTTTCAAGATTCGACAAGTGGTATAACTCTAATTTCTACTCTTACTAGCAAGATTCCCGTGCATTGCACGGAACATCAAGATCTTGTGGGAGAAAAGGATGAACGAGGGAAGGCCTTATCTGCAAATGTGGAGAGGAGTGCAAATTGCCATAGTTTCCTTCATATCCGTTAGATATAGATCGGGCGACCTATATTGCAGGATGGCAGGCACGCCATCATCACCGACTATGTTGTTTATAAGAGTAGAGATAAAAACAGAGTTGGTGATGATGGTGTGCCTGCCATCCTGCAATATAGGCCGTCCGATTTATATCTGACAGATAGGAAGGAAAGTATGCCAATTTTGCAAAAAGATACCCATAGCCCTCTCCACATTTGCAAATAATGCCTTCCCTCGTTCATCCTTTTCTCCCACAAGATAAACTACTCATAGAAATGCATCTTGATGTTTCGTGCAACGCATGGGCATCTTGCTAGTTATTGCAAAAAGCCCATGTGTGTGTGTGTGTTGTGAGAGAGAGAGAGAGGGAGAGAGGAGGAGGACGTAGTGCATGTGTGACAAAGACACAAAGAGGGTGTGTGCGAGGGGTATCATCTTAAAATGAGGTGATAGTGTGGGTGTGCATGATCAAGAGGGCGTGTCTCAAGATGGGACGAAAAGTCTACATAGATAAAAGGAGCGTGAGAGAGACATGTAGGCGATAGTGGAAGCACGAGTGTGCGGGTGTATAAACCTATCTGGAGGCTAGTCGATCAATGTTTGTGAGAAAAATATGAGTCGGGCGTGCGAAAGCGAGAGTTTTGTGTGTGCGAGAGAGAGACGGTAGTCGGGAAGGGGAGTGGAAGCATGAGTTGTGTGTGTGTGAGAGAGAGAGAGAGCGGGGGGAGTTTGTCTGATCGGTAAACAAATGAATAATGTTAGTTTTATTACTGGGATGGAGACGGAAAGGAGGCCGCAACAAATGTTGTGTCTGCAGGAGAGAGTAATTTTAGTGGTATAAGTCATATCTAGAGACATATAGGGTGTGTGAGACAACCCCATAGAGAGAAAGACAAAGTGAAAGACGAGTGAGACTATGGGAGTGGCGGTGAAAAAGAAAGCTTAGGTACCTAGTGATACCAGAGAATGGTACAGACGTGAGAGATAATGAAAACCATGTAATGTATAATGATAGGGAGAGTGTGACACTTCTCAAGGGAGACGTCGAGAGACCATGTTTGTGAAGATAGGAGAAACATGAAGTGAGCGTGCGGGTGAGCTGGAGAAAAGAGAATGATAGCTGCATGAAGGAGCATGCGAGAGAAATGGGCGTGAAAGGAGTCAACATAAAAGGGATTCAAATATTTGAATTCGAGATGATGATACATGTAATTCATACTCGAACCAAAATTGATCTATCAAACATGCATACTCATATGAATTCACGCACATCTATGTTATTTAATATGTAGATATTACCGATCCATACATTTTAGTAGAACATAATTTGGTTTAAATTTTTTGAATTCAACCTTATGATTTTGATATCATTGTATTTGTAAATCATATTATACATATAAAGGAGCAGAATTCTTTGTTGTGCTTTTGAAAGTATATATAAAAATGATGTATATAGAATTTTATTTCAATCGAAAATGGATCTTGCCCAAACAAAAATAGAATACAAACTGGATTCAAATTGAGTTGGCACGGTAAACGTGCACTCTTGCTCTGCAAAAATTTGAACGAAGCGGGGAAAGTTGCAGTAACCGCCCAAAACCAAAATCTGCGAGATGGAAATTACTGCCTATCCCTGCCACGCAAAGCCTATCGGCTTGATTTCTATAGGTTTCGATAGGGGTAGGTTTGTAATTTCACTCAAACGTGACATAACCGCCTCTCACCCGGATTCATACATGATGGGCACCAAAACACAGTGTCTCCTCGGCCAAAATCGACTCCCTCCCCGATTCATACACGGTGGGCGCCAAAAACAAACTCTCATAGGCAAATATTCGGTGTATGCGAGATTACCATCCTATCCCCAACCGACTAACACTGCTATGATATAGGAAAATTTAAATGGGGGCTAAGATTGTAAATTTCCTCGCATTTGAGACAAGCGCACCCTGAAGACATGGTTCCCCCTTCCTCTCTCCCTCCATTTCCCAATTCGTACTCCGTGGGCGCCAAAACACCCTCTCCACCCCAGCCTCCTCCGTCTGCCACCCCATCCTCCGCCGTCCTCCTCCACCATGCCGGAGCTGATACCCCGACGCCATCAGCCATTACAAGAGATCGACCTCTCTCATCCACGGCTTTGGACCAGGATCCTATCATCTCGTCCTCTCGCTTTATCCATGCCGTCGTCCACCTTGCCGGCGCCGTTCCCACGACCGTCTCGTCCACCGTGCCCCGCTGCCACCATCTACCCTCCTAGATCTGCTTCCACGCCGCCGACAGCTATTGCTACCGCAGCACCGTCAAATTCTCAGCAGATGCATACACAGCGCCGCACCAGAGGCAGTACTCTTTCGTATCTGCTCAACTTATTTATCACAGCAAGAAAATAATTCGCCACTGCTTTACTATGATTTCTTGTCCATCACTTACTTGTTAGTTGAAAGAAAACATTGTTTGCGAAGTTGCCTTTGTCTGGTTTGCACCTTCAGATCCGCCATGGCACGCTCAACACTATACTCGCAATGCTTATGGTTTTCCCCTTTTATATTCCACACTAGTTAAATGACACTAGACTAAATTTCAAAATTGGGCCAGTCGATTCTTGAGAGCTCAGTCGATTCTTGAGAGCTCGCCGGAGTTCGCCGGTGCGAAGGAAGGGGCTCGGGTGGGGATGGTGGTTGTGGGGCGGTGGTGGGGCCTCGCCGAACGAAGAAAACTCTACGCGGGTGGGGGCGGGGCTGGGGGTGGTGGTGGCGGAGGAACACAGGCGGTGGGGGCCGGTGGTTCGGCCGGCGGCCCGTGCGGTGTTCTGTATGGGAAGCATAGTATGTTCCTTGTCGGGAAGGGGAGCAGGGACATCTGCAGTTAACACCTCTATTGGGCCGGTTCTACTAAATGATTTCGCACTTCGAGTTAGTTTGCCATAATACCCCAGAAATGGTGGGAGCCGCGCGGTCTTTGATAGACTAAACTGATAGTAACAGTTGTGCGCCTTCATATGAATAGAGCTAGCCTATAGGTGATCGATAGGCTGCATATTAGTAGTGGCAAAACCCTATGTTTTCCAGCCAGTTCCGCTTTCCCGATTTATTTATGGTGGTTATGGTGTACCCCTATTATCTACACTACGATCTGCCTACTGGCTCTGCGCTCTCATTATCATGGTTTGGCAATAAACTTTCTATACGGTATATTATGAACATATCATCTACCAACTATCCTTACATCTGGGGCCCCCAACAGGGAGCCTATTTTTTGTGTAGTTGTGCCAGATTATATTAATCTACTCAACATATTACAGCACACATGGGCTCTCTCATCAGAATCCAGTGATAGCACACAAGGGTTTACAGGGAGCCTCTATTATATTACAGTATCCTCTGCATTACAAAGATAATCTCACTACTATTTGTGTTTTCATGCTTTATAGATATTATACATAATCACAATGAATATAAGAATGCACACATCAAAAGAATATTGCGGAAAAGTTCAATGGGTAACAAACTTGGCATCAAGGGATTGAGTACATTGTGGATGCAATGAAACCCACATGCTCCCGACCTATAGATTCGTATTCAGAATATGATCCTAATGACTATTCTGAGCTCAAGGAGTCAAAGGCAGATGGCCTATCTTTTTCACCCAATAAGGTGCATGTTCTAATTTGGCAAGGTTTTATTGGTTGCACATATCTTGCATAAGGTGTCTTGCATTTCTTTTTCTTTGTTGCACCGCCATTTGCTTAGTTTACTCATGATATATGTGAAGATGCCATGCCCATCCATTATCAACACATATTCCATTTGTTGTCATACCATGTTTTTCCATTCAAATGATGGTCTTGTGTTTCAGACATCCAAAAGGAAGAGGGTGATTGCAGAACCTGAAGGAGTACAAGCAAAGTCCTTGAAAAAGGTGGTGCTACTGGAGAAATCACATAGCACCCGATGTATATTGGCGGTAGAACCAGCGCCGCAAAACCTAGGATATCGCAACTATGTTGGTCGCTGCTTTGCTCTTCTGAGTACCTATTGTCCTATCGTTGTCCTTACATTCATACCTAGTGGATTATGTGACATCATTGTGCATTGTAGCTTGCTTATCCACTGTTCGCTCCAAATTATCAGATCTATATTAATGTTTAAATTAATGTAGAATAAACCCAATGCCTATGAAGAAATTTAGTTCTGCATTGTTCTTGTAAGTATCTGTTGTTCTTATACTTGTCAGCTAGTTCTTCATGTACACTTTGCATCTTATTTTCCTTTGTCATCCATTTTTCTACACATCAGATCTACATTTACTCTTGCCAAAATATTGAATAAAACCAATGTTACTGAAGAAGTTTAGCTCTGCATTGCTCTTGTCAGTGCTTTCTGCCTGTATGATGTATTTACATTTGTACTATGCATCTTAAGTTAAATAATCGCCATTTTCCCTATATTTTCACATCTATATTTACTCTTAACAAAATGTAGAATAAAGGAAATACTCTTGAAGAAGAGTGTGAGGTAAACTTCTTGAATTCCCCCCCCCCCCCATCAATATGGAAAAGGCCTTAATAGAGCCTGTCTTCACTACTAATATAAGTTTGTCCTCCTCGAGCCTTCAAACTTTGTTGTTTGTATTTGGATGCTATGAGTGCAAATGCTTTTTATTTTTGTCATCTGCATCAAATTGCTTGTTCAAAGTTTATAAACTAGAAGTACATAAACATAAGTTTGTCGTTCTCAATTTCAGTCTTTAGTTGTACAATCTAGTTCCTTATTTGTACCATGTAAATTAAACTAAACATAGAAAGTTATCTTCTTTAGCACTATGTGTATGCTTGTGTTCTTGATCTATAATCTAGTGGTGTGGTGAGACTACCAACAACAGCACAATGTCATATCTTGCTATGTCTGAACTATGAACAATGCCATATTATATTAATGTTATTGAAATCATGCACTACTAGGAAAAGGGCTATAGATAATATGGACACTAATGGCGCACCAGACATGTGGTGCGCCACTACTAACATATTTTTTTATTTTCCCAAAAATACTAATGGAACACCAGGGCACAGTGCCCCATTACTAGTTTTAACTAGTAATGGCGCACCACTCACCCCGTGCGCCACTACTATCATTTTTTTTTGCAAAACTACTAATGGCGCACCACCAGCTGGTGCGCCATTAGTAACCAGGGTTACTAATGGCGCATTTGTAGGTGGTGCACCATTAGTAACCTGGGACCAGCTAGATATTTTGGACAGTCACCTACACACTCACTTTCCCCACTTCATTCTCTCCACCTCCTCCTCCAAGCTTGTCTCGGCTACCTCCTCCTCCTCACCTCATTTGCACCATAGATTCATCCAAATTAAGTGGTTAAATTACCTTTTTGATAGGTAAGTAAGGGGAAAGCTTTCTTTATGTTGTAGATCTACTTTTTTCTTCCCCCAACAACATGCACATGCACTTTTTATGGCCTAGCTAGATCTATGTATGTTTGTGGTGTTGCATATGTTTGTGGTGTTGCATATATGTTTGTGTTTGCAGGTACCGGTATTTGAAATGCGATAGTTGCCAATATTTTGCCGGAATGTTGATTCATTTCTGTTTCGATGAGAATTTTGGCACTATGCATTCTTTTTGGTCCTATTTTTAGGGAAAGTCATGCCAAATTTTTTCTTGGTTCTAAAATATCGTTTTGCTCTACCCCGCAGGCGACCATGGTCTGCACGATGACCGAAGATATCGTGAATAGGTTTTTGAGCTCCACGAAGGCCGAGATGCTTCAAAAGAACGAGACGGAGATAATATGTCTGTGTCGAAGATGCAAGCTAAAGAGCCTTATTGCGGACCCGGATTCCGGGCAGGTGCGGGACCACCTGCTCTTGCGTGGTTTCATGGATGGCTATCGGTGGCAAGGTGATGAAGATGACTATGAAGTCGTCCATGGGGGCCGAGTAAGAAATGAGGAAGGGCAGCAAGACAACCACCGCGGCGAGGGCGGGCGAGAAGACGAAGAATCTCCAGGACATGATCACGACGGTGATGTTGTACATAGTCATCATGTAGAAGATGCCGGACATGATGATGAGGAAGATCAAGACGAAGGGCATGATCGTGAAGATGAAGATGCCGAAGCAGACGACGATGGACCATCGATGGGCTGGGTGCAGGACCCTCATATTCAAGAGCTGCTTCTCAAGCAGACGGATAATGCAAGAGCTACCGCCCGAGAGAAAGCCAAGCTAGATCAACTGGAGATAGACGCGGTTACTCCATTGTATGAAGGATGCAGGCCCGAGGATACCCGCCTGAAAGTAACGCTCATGGCTCTGGAGATGAAGGTAAAACATAAAATCACCGACGCATGCTTCGACGAGAACATGTCATTCTGGCACGAACGTCTTCCCAAGGGGAACAAGTGCCCACCAGTTTCGAGGAGGCGAAGAAAATCGTGTGTCCTCTGGATTTACCGCACGTGAAATACCATGTGTGCATGAACAATTGCATCATTTATCGGGACGAGAATGCGGAGTCTACCATATGTCCGGTGTGCGGCGTCACTCGATACAAGAAGAGGAAGAAAGCTCCTCGAAAAGTGGTGTGGTAATTTCCGATCACTCCTCGTCTGCAGCGGTATTTTGCGGACCCTAAGGTAGCAAAGCTCCTGCGTTGGCATGCGGATAGGGAGGAGAAGAAGTGAGAAGATGACGCAAATGATCCGGAGATAAATAAAAAAGACAAGATGCTGAGTCACCCTAAGGATGGGAGCCAGTGGCAAGCGTTGAACTTTGAACACCCAGAATTTGGGAAAGATCCAAGGAACATCGTGCTGGGCGCGAGCACCGATGGAGTCAATCCGTTTGGCAGCCAGAGAAGCACACATAGCACCTGGCCTGTGTTTGTGTGGATGTACAACCTTCTCCCTGGTTGTGCATGAAGAGGAAGTACATTCACATGAGTATGCTAATTGAAGGGCTGAAACAACCAGGGAACGACATCAATCTGTATCTGGGGCTACTGAAAGAGGAGCTAGACACATTGTGGAAAATGCCAGCCAATACGTGGGACACCGCAGAGAAAGAATATTTCCCTATGAGAGCCGCATTGCTCACGATGGTGCAGGACTATCTCGGTTACGGATATGTCGCGGGGCAAGTGGTCCATGGATTTTCTGGATGCGTTAGGTGCATGGATGACACAATGTATCGTCAGCTAGATAGAGATCTCGGGTCTTCGAAAACCGTGTTCATGGGACATCGAAGGTGGCTTCGCGATGATGGCCCGTGGAGAAAACGCAAGGATCTGTTCGATGGTGAAACCGAACCCCGAAGACGCCCGCGTACAAGGAGCAGCGAGGAAATAGACGACCTGTTGAAAAATTGGAAAGATTGCCCACTACCGGGAAAGAAGCAAAAGGCGCCAGAGTCGGGAAAGAAGCGAGAGGCGCCAGAGCCGCTGCTGAAGGTATGGAAAACAAGGTCTATTTTCTAGGACTTGCCGTACTGGAAGATCCATTGTGTGCCTCACAGCCTTGATGTCATGCATATCACGAAGAACGTGTGCGAGAGTCTGCTTGGTACCCTGCTCAACATGCCAGAGAGGACCAAAGCTGGGCCGAAAGCAAGGGCAGACTTGAAATCAATGGGCATCAGGGAGGAGCTTCACGCTAATGATGATGATGATGAGGCGAAGCAGGACACGGAAAGTCGTCGCAAAGGCAAAAAGGCCAAGAAGATCGGAAATGAGGAGATCGATCAGTTTTTCACCTACCTCGTAGGAGTAAAACTTCGTTACGGTTACGCGGGGAAGATAAGCAGATACCTAGACTCAGCGAAGCAGAAGTTCAGCAGGATGAAGTCTCACGACTGTCACATGCTGATGACGCAGATACTTCCAGTTGCAATCCGTGGGATCATGGACGCGCACGTCCGTGAAACGCTATTTAGCCTATGCAACTTTTTCGACGTCATCTCTCGGAAGTCGGTTGGCGTGAGGCAACTCAGAAGGCTACATGAAGAGATCGTGGTGATACTATGAGAGCTTGAGATGTACTTCCCGCCCGCATTCTTCGACGTTATGGTGCATCTGCTGGTCCATATCTTGGAGGATATCATCCAACTTGGGTCGACGTTCCTGCACAGCATGATGCCGTTCGAAAGGATGAATGGTGTCATCAAAGGATACGTTCGCAACATGTCACATCCAGAGGGAAGCATAGCCAGGGGCTTTCTGACCGAAGAGTGCATCTCCTACTGCATGAATTATTTAGGCATCGAGAACCCCGTTGGTCTGCCCGTCAACAGGCACCTCGGCAGGCTCGCTGGATGGGGTCACCGTGAGGGTCGCCGCAAAATGCATGTCGACTTCAAGGGTTGACTCGCCGACTTTGAAAGAGAAAACCTAGTCGGGCTACAACACATAGACGTGGTCGATCCTTGGGTGGTAGAGCACAAAACCTTTATTGAGAAGACGTACAATGATCGAGGCCAACAAAGGACGGACGGAGATATAATCAAAGAGCACAACTCATGTTTCACGCGTTGGTTCAAGAAGAAGCTTCTGTCGTACCATTTACATGAGGATTCTTCCGCGGAAGAACAACTCATATTCGCCTTGTCACAGGGCGCCGAGCACAACCTGATGACATATGAGGCGTATGATATCAACGGCTACACATTCTACACCGAGGGAAAGGACATGAAGAGCGATGGTTATCAAAACTCTGGGGTAATGATGGAATCCTACACCGGTAACAACAAGGACAAATACTACGGAAGGATCGAGGAGATCTGGGAGCTAAGCTACGCTGGAGAGAAGGTCCTGATGTTCCGTGTCAGATGGGCCAAGAGCATCATAAAAGAAGACCGGTATTTCACCACCATGGTTATACCCGAAGCCAAATCCAAGACCGCGGGCGCAAACGTCACCGCGAAAAATGAGCCATGGGTACTGGCTTCCCAAGTGGACCAATGCTTCTTCATTACCGACCCGTCAAAGCCCAGTCGTGTTGTCGTGAGGAGAGGCAAAAGAAAGATCATTGGAATGGATGGAGTCACCAATGAGTAAGACTTCGACAAGTACGGCGACCCGAAGATGGAACATGACGACATTGATGAAGTACCAGCATACACCACAAGAAGAAGCAGGACCACCCTACCTAAAGGACGTCCGTTCAAAAGAAGAACTCCATTTACGAAAAATAAGGGCAAGAAGATTGTGAACAGATAGCTAGCTAAGACCGATTGTATTTAAATTGTAGCCTTCATTTCTCGATTGTATTTCGACATATTGAAATGACATTTCTTCTGTTATAGCGTCCTCATGAATATTTATTTATGTTTATTATGGCATTGAATATCGTGGTAGAATCCAAGCAAATCTTCGTAGTTAGGAGGGAAGACTATATGTAGTTCCAACATGACGATTATGTAGTCACTGGGTTGTAGTTATTAACATGGTTATTTTTATAGTTACCAAGTTGTATATGTTACAAAAACATGATTATTGTATACCGAATTACCCATTATTTGGTTACAAAAAATCGTTGAAAACATACCTCGGCAACTACTTGTGTAAATAGCATGATAATATAGACTCCCAGACCTAATAATTTGGATGCAAACACCACGATAAATTTCACCCGTGAGAGAAGTTGTTGAAAACATACCATCGATAACTTCTAAGTAATAGCACGGTAAGATACATCCCCTGACCTAATAATTTAGGTACAAACACCATGACAACTTTGACCCGTGGAAAAAAGTTGTTGAAATTAAAACATACCACCGATAACTTCAAAGTAATAGCATAGTAATATACGCCATCGGACCTGATAACTCAGGTACAAACACCATGATAATTTTGACCCGGAGAAAAATATAAAAACATAGAAACAATAGCTTTTTGTGTAAATAACATGATGATAAAGGCTCCTGGACCTGATAACTTAGATACAAACACCACAATAACTTTGACCAGTGGAAAAAGTTGTTGAGAACATACCACCGATAATTTTTGTGTAAAAGCGTTATAATATACGCTTCTGGGCCTGATAACTTAGGTACAAACACCACGATAAATTTTGACCCGTGGAAAAAAAGTTATTAAAAACATACTCTATATATAACATGGTAACACAGGTTCCCGGACCTGATAACTTATGTACAAACACCACGATAACTTTTGACTCGTGGAAAAAAGTTATTGAAAACATACTCTGTAAATAACATGGTAAGACAGGCTCCGGACCTGATAACTTATGTACAAACTTGATGATAATTTTGACCCATGAAAAAAGTTGTTGAAAATATACGCACAACTAAGTTGATAACTTACTTAGTCCAAGTGTGATAACTTTTGACCGGGAGGGGGAGACTTGTTGAAAAACATCCTTCGGTAATTCGTGTGTGAATAGCATGGTAATATACACACAACAGAGTTGATAAACTTATTTAGTCTAGGCCTGATAACCTTTTGACCGAAAGAAGTTGTCGAAAACATACCAACATGAGATCTAGTTTTGAAGGCCTTGTCGTAACGATTTTTTATGTGAAAATGGTTTTTGTACGAGAGCGGCTGTTTAAGTTACAAAATATTTTAATTTTTTAAATTTTGGTGGAATCCTCCCTGAGATTAGCATTTTTCGTTCTCTAGGGCGCATGCATGTGCATGTGGGGAGAAGGGAGAAGGTCGAAGAAACCATTTTTATGCTCGGTAATTTCTGTGTAAACAACGCGATAACTTATACTCAACTAGCGTGATAACTTGCGTAGCACATGCGTCGTAAATTTTTATCTGAAAAAAGTCGTCGGAACATACTAACATGGGATCTAGTTTCGAAGACCTCATCCTGATAATTTTTTACGTAAAAACAGTTTTTCGGTCAACGCGACAGTTTGAGCTACAAAACATTTTTAAGTTTCGAAATAGGGAGAATTTAGGATGACATCATAGTTTTTTCATCTAGTGCATATATGCATGTGCACATGAGAAGAAAAGTTGGAAGACCATCTCTTTTATGCCACTCTTTTCTATGAAAACAGCTTGGTAACTTTGTGTCACAGTCGTGATAACTTACGTAGCACATGCATGGTAACTTTTTACCCGAAAAAAAAGTCATCGGAACATACCAACATGGGATCTACTTTTGAAGGTTTCGTCGTGACGAATCTTTTATGTGAAGACAATTTTTCAATATGGCCAATGGTTTGAGCTACAAAACATTTTGAATTTTCAGTCTCTAAAAAGAATCCGCTGACATCATCAGTTTCATTTTTGTCTACATGCATGTAATTAGGATATTCTAATTAAATAAGGATTGGTGAAAACACACAAAGAAAATTATGCTTGCATGCATAGGAGGTTGCGAGAGCGAGAGAGAAAGGATCGTATGGATAGTTCCCTTAAATTCCAAACGTTAGGACGTTAGTCACGTCCTTCACAAAAAGTATTGAATTTGTTAATATTTTTTAAACTCGTGAATATTTTAAATTTAATTCATGGGCATTTTTTGAATTCATGAATAGTTTTTCAAATTTGATAATATTTTTTCATATTCAATATGAAAAAATATTGAATATTCATGAGGACACTCGATCTCGATCCCCCTCCATCTCGATCGCTATCCCCCCTCGCCAGATCCCCCTCGCCGCCGAGCACCCTCCACACCCTCCCCCGCTCCACCGCCGCCGACGACCCCCGCACCCTCCCCCGCTCCACCGCCGCCGACGACCCCCGCACCCTCCCCCGCTCCCCACCGCCGCCGACCCCGCACCCTCCCCCGCTCCACCGCCGCCCGACCCCCCGCACCCTCCCCCGCTCCACGCCCGACGACCCCCCGCACCCTCCCCCGCTCCACCGCCGCCGACGACCCCCGCACCCTCCCCCGCTCCACCGCCGCCGCCGACCCCCCGCACCCTCCCCCGCTCCACCGCCGCCGACGACCCCCCGCACCCTCCCCTGTCTCCTCGCTCGGTTCCCCCGAACGGAATCGGCCGAGTGCACCACCCACCCCTCCCTCCCCCCGAGTGAGACCTAGGGATCAAGACGCCGCTGCCGGCCCTCCGCTAGGCAACAAAAAATCCTAAAAAAATTACTAATGGCGCACCGCTAGGGGGTGCGCCATTGCTATCCAAAAAAAGAATACTAATGGCGCACCTCTAGGGGATGCACCATTGCTCTCCAAAAAAAGATTACTGATGGCGCACCACCAGGAGGTGCGCCATTGCTATAAATTTTTTTACTAATGGCACACCGCTAGGTGGTGCGCCATTGCTAACCCTTCCCCCCCCCCCCCCCCCCGCTAAAATCCCCAGTCCCCTTTCTATCTTCCACAATCGATCACATCTCACCCGCCCACTGCCCCGACCCATACTGCGCCGCCGCCGCCTCCGCTCCCCCGCACCCGACGACCCCCGCGTCCGCTCCGCCAACGGAGTCACCGTCGGAGCACTAGGAGGAGGAGGCACGCGTCCACCAGGAGGAGGAGGCACGCGCCCACCAGGAGGAGGAGGCCCGTCGGAGCACGTCTTCTTCCTCCGACCGACCCCATCTCGCCGTCGCCACCGCCTTTTTGATTCACCGAGTGGCTTCGCCTCCGCCGTCCGTCGCCCGTGCAACCTCACCGCCATCCGTCACTACCCGGCCCCTGCGCAGGGTCCCCTCCCCTCTCCTCTTCCCCTTGCTTCGCCCCATGCCTGATTGAGCCGACACGGCAAGTACTAGGTGTGCAATATTAAGCAGTTGATGCCTTGGTGGAATCCTGAGACTAGTCAAAATAAAATTACAGTAAAATGGAATTCTGAATATGCATCTATGTGCCTGACAAGACTCCTCTAGTACACATAGTACTATTTTACTAGCAAGTTTTGGGAATTATCTTTATTTATTTATTGCACAAGCTTTTGATTTTTGAGCATGTGTTTCTCCCAGGGTTGTTGTTCTTGCTGCATATGGCCAGCCAATAGCATGATTTAGCTTGTATACGGAGTGCTTTAACTAAAATTTGGATATATTCGCAGTGACTTGGTATACTTGTGTTCAGTTCCCAAATATTAGGCGGTTGGTGCCTTGATGGACTAGTTATACGAAACTGTTTGTTATTTTTTCCGCATCTCTCATGCTGATACTGTAGGAGTAAAATCCATACCATGTTAACAATGTATTACAAGAATTGTTTTCGTTTGTGTGTTCCCCTGAAATATTGTGTTATAATAGAACTGTTCCTGGATGTGGTCATGGCAGATAAATTTGTCATTAGTTTGTAGGTTGTCGAATCAGCAACTCGTATTTGAATTGATTAGAGTTGGTGTAACGCCCTCGATGCGGCTATATCTCCCACAAGTCGAAGCACGACTTAGAGGCATAACCGCATTGAAAGCAATGTCGCAAGTGAGGTAATCTTCACACAACCCATGTAATAAAATAAGGGAATAAGATACATAGTTGGCTTACAATCGCCACTTCACACAATTACATGAATAAAGCATTACATCAACCAGATACAATCAAGGTCCGACTACGGAACCAAAATAAAAGAAGACTACCCCAAATGCTACACAGATCCCCGATCGACCCCAACTGGGCTCCACTACTGATCAACTAGAACAAAAAAACACAAAGGACAAGATCTTCATCGAGCTCCTCCTTGAGCTTGGTTGAGTCACCTGCATGGTATCATCGGCACCTGCAAACTGGTTTTGGAAGTATCTGTGAGTCACGGGGACTCAGCAATCTCACACCCTCGTGATCAAGACTATTTAAGATTATAGGTAGGGCAAAAGGTATGAGGTGGAGCTGCAGCAAGCGATTAGCATATATGGTGGCTGACATACGCAAATGAGAGCGAGAAGAGAAGGCAAAAGCACGGTCGAACAACTATGATCAAGAAGTGATCCTAGAACAACCTACGTCAAGCATAACTCCAACACCGTGTTCACTTCCTGGACTCCGCCGAGAAGACACCATCACGGTAACACACATGGTTCATGTATTTTAATTAAAATCAACTTCAGGTTTCTACAACCGGACATTAACAAATTCCCATCTGCCCATAACCGCGGGCACGGCTTTCGAAAGTTCAAATCCCTGCAGGGGTGTCCCAACTTAGCCCATCACAAGCTCTCACGGTCAACGAAGGATATTCCTTCTAGCGGGAAGACCCGATCAGGCTCGGAATCCCGGTTACAAGACATTTCGACAATGGTAAAACAAGACCAGCAAAGCCACCCAGATGTGCCGACAAATCCCGATAGGAGCTGCACATATCTCGTTCTCAGGACACACCGGATGAGCCAGACGTCGGGTGGGCCAGCCCAGAGTTGCCCCTGGTAGCTCCGGACATCGCTCAGTTTGGACCAACACTTAGAGGAGCACTGGCCCGGGGGTTTAATAAAGATGACCCTTGAGTCTGCATAACCCAAGGGAAAAAGAGGCTAGGTGGCGAATGGTAAAACCAATCTTGGGCCATGCTGGAAGAGTTTCATTCAAGGCGAACTGTCAAGGGGTTCCCAGTATAACCCAACCATGTAAGGAACGCAAAATCCGGGAACATAACACCGATATGACGGAATCTAGGGCGGCAAGAGTGGAACAAAACACCAGGCATAAGGCCGAGGCTTCCACCCTTTACCAAGTGTATAGATGCATTAATTAAATAAGAGATATTGTGACATCCTAAGAAAATAACCATGTTCCAAACATGGAACAAACTCCAATCTTCACCTGCAACTAACAATGCTATAAGAGGAGCTGAGCAAAGCAGTAACATAGCCAAACAACGGTTTGCTAGGACAAGGTGGGTTAGAGGCTTGGCTTAACAATATGGGAGGCATGGTAAAGCATGTGGTAGGTATCGTAGCATAGGCATAGCAAAAGAGCGAGCAACTAGCAAGCAAAGATAGAAGTGATTTCGAGGGTATGGTCATCTTGCCTGAAATCCCGCAAGGAAGAAGAACGAGTCCATGAAGAAGACAAATGGACGTAGTCGAACGAATCCTCACAACACGACGTAAACGGAACCAACCCGAAGAAGCAACACCGGAAATAAGAACACAACATAGTAAACAAACAACACATAAACATGGCATGATGCACAATCAAGTATGATGCATGTCCGGTTTAAATGTGCATGGCAAAGCAAAGTGCACAAACAACACTACAAATTAAGTGGAGATCAATATGCAACTCATATTGACGAAACACCACATTCAGGTTATTTAGTTTGATCTCGTTTATGTACCCAACAATATTAAATGTTGATTAACATGGCAAGAGGGAGAGGCAAAGTAAAACTACCTATCTAGTCAAGTTTAAATGAGGCCGAAAGCAACGAACAACAATTCCGGTAAATCCCCATATACATATATTAGGTTTGGTACTGATCTGCCCTAAACACAATTTTAGAGTTATTAAACATGAAAATCAATGTCACCATGTTAATCTAGACATTTTTCCACCCCATTTACATATAAAGTTTTTAGGTTTGGAGCTACGGTTATTTAGTTATGAATTAAAGCATTTTAACAAGGCATCGGAGCAAAGTAATGCAAACATCATTTTAAACATTTTAAACATGATTGGAAGTTGGATATTATTAAACTAGATGAAATTATAAGCAAGTTTCATATTTGGATGTTTTACATATGATGCATAGATCATGAGTTATAATATGCATGAAGACTAGGGACTAAACTGTAAACTGGCGGTTTTCTGGATAAATAGGAAAATCGCTGATAGAAAAAAAACAGACGTGGGCCGAAACTGTTAGCCCATGAAAAGGAAAAAAACACTGGGTGGCCTCACCATGGGCTTCGGCCCAGTCAGAGGAGGCGGCTGGCAGGCTGGATCGAACGAGGTGGAGGGCCGACCTCGCTGCGTGCCTGGCGCGTAGGGCTTGAGCGGGGCGCGGTCAACGCTCGAGCAAAGCGGGCGTCTTCTTACTCGACAAGAAGCAGAGCCGCCGCGGCGCGTCCTTGGCGCAGCGGATCCAGCGCAGAGACAGCCCAGGCGGTCAACGAAGGAGCACGGGATCGAGGGGATCGCAGTGGACTTGGCGCTAGGGGTCGTGCTTGCTCGATCGACGGGGAAACAGCGGCAGCAGTGGACCCGGCCGAGATGAGGCCTGCAGGCGGCGGGTCCGGGCAAGGGGCAAGGTCCACGCAGGCGCGGTGGATCTGGCCAGTCCGAGGGTCAGGGAGGCTATTCCCGGCGGCGAGGAACTCCGGCGGGACGGACTTGAGGAGTTCGGCGAGGGGATCAGCCATGGCGTGGAGCTCCTGGTTCCTGCGGGGCAGAGAGAAAACACTGAGAGAAGAGAGAGAGAGATGCCGGGATGGAAAAAGAAGAAAGGGAGGAGAGGCGACGAGGCCTGCTTGGAGTGGTTGCTGGCGGCGAGCTTCGTCGGGGCAGCGGGGCCACGAGGAGGTCGGAGGTGACAAGGGTGCGGACGAAGGAGCTCGGGCTGCAGGAGAGGGCTCGTCTCCTTGCACGGGCGCACGAGGCAGGGCCTCTGGCAGTAACTTGGTGGGATCGAGGGGAGGAGAGGAGTGCTCCGGCTGGATGGATTGATGGAACAAAAAGGAAGGAATTGGGGATGGATCCTGAGAGATTTCGAGTGGGTGGCGGCGGCGGACACGGGATGGATGGGACAGATCCCTAGGTTTTAGGGTTGCCCATTATTTATATTGCAAAGTGATTTAGGGTAGAGGCTATCACGTCCCTACGATCACAATCGGACGGTCGCGAATAAAATAGTTGGGGAGTCCAAATAAGAAAACGGTGATGTTTTGTAGATGTTTGGGGATGATCCGGACCCAACGGTGACGACTGCCCGGGTCGAGTCCGGGGAAGTTTCGGACAAGCACGTGAGGGGTTCGATGCACTATGCAGAGAGGGTTTCGGGGCCTGGGGGTTGTCAGCGGACTGTGCAGAAAGCTTTGGGCTGAGACAAGAGAAGAGAGAGACCCGGCGACTGTTTCCAGAGACCGAAAACGTCCGACGTTAGACCGGCTATACTGCCGCTATAGTTTAACGGTTGGGCTATCAAACGAACTCCGAATGCGATGAAACTTGGCAGGCGACCTACTAACACTATAAAAACACCGCATGCCAACTTTCACCCCAATCCGAGAACATTTTCCAGCCACTTATAAAATAATATTCCGGAGGTGCCGTGGGCGCGTGCAAGTGTGTCTGGGCTCAGAACGGACAACGGACGGAACTAGGGAACCCGAACGGATGCAAGTTTTGAAAACATGATGATGCAATGCACATGATGACATGACAAGATGCAACACGCAAGCAAATGACATGGCAACGACGGCGAATAACTGGAAGACACATGGCACATTGGTCTCGGGGCGTTACAACACTCCACCACTACGAGAGGATCTCGTCCCGAGATCTAGAATGGCACCGGAGGGAAAACGGAGGAGGAAGATAAGCGGGGTAAAACTAAGTTGCTTCTTTGACAAACGAGTGAAACCAAAGAACCTTGAAAAGTTAAACCATCTCGAGAAAAGAATACAACGAAGATGAACGAAGTTAAAAACACTCCGTTAGAAAAGAGGAAACAAAGAAGAACAAATTCGAGCAGCACTCCGGTTGACAAGAGATGAATGACTTGACAAGATGAAAAGAACTTGAGCAGAGGACACAACACTTCGGTTAAAAGGATAAGCACGAAAAGAACAAGGTCCTGACAAACAAGAAGATGAGTTAAAGAGAGCAACCTCACAAAGCCTCCGGAAGAAAAATATAAGAATGGACCCAAAAGAACAAGTTCTGCCTGAGATGAATTTGAGATAGCATCCTTAAAAAGAAGGATTGAACGGAGTTGTAGAAAAACCAACAACAAAAAGAATAAGCTTGATATGGTCTTATGGAATACATCTCAAAATTATGAGATGACAACCTGCCACTCACGGGAAAAAGAATTGGATTGGTATGAACAAGGAGACGAGAAAGCTTATTTCATCGGAAGGATGAAAGACGAACTTGGGTCTTTTATAAGCACCATAAATAGTAACAATCCTTAGGGAAGGCTTTTACGTGAACCATGACACAAGATAACTCCAATGAAGAGGTTGATGGATTTAAAATATCTCATGCTTAACAACATGTGAATCATGGAACATGAACTCAAATTACCAAGAATGACATAATACCACCTCTAATGATACGATAGAAAGAATGGCACTCCGGATTGCAAGATGAATAATGCTTGAACTCCTTTGAAAAGAATCTCGATGAACACTTCGAGAAGGAATTGAATCATTGGTGAACCATCATGTATAGCCTCCATGAAGAAGTCCGGTAACAAAAGAATAATCACACGAAAGGAAAGAGAAGTTGAAAACACAAGGTGAGGACTTACAATGATTAGATGGATCTCCACGATGAAATAATTGAAATAACTTTGAGCTCCAAAAATAAAGATGGACAACTTGAATCGAGAATATGATGAACCTCCGGAATAGGGAATTAATCACTTGGATGAACAAGAATAAGGATTACGTTATGCGTATCCTTCACCAATTTAAATTGATGACAAGCAACGGATTTGGCATACTACTTATTCTCATAGAAATGATTAAGATAGATATAGCACAAACTTGAGAAGGTCTTCAACGAACCACCGGTACAATTGAAAACAACGAATACATAGATATGATACACGAAGGAAGAAGAATCTTGAACGAACCACCATAGGAATTTCAAATGAGTGAATAAAAGATAATGAAACACCGGGAAGAATTGAAAATGAACGAAGAAGCTAGAGGGGATTTAGATACATGAGAACGAAGAGATCACGAGCTGATAAGAGAATACTTGAATGATGCACCGGTAAGACTTAGAGAAAGAGAGCTGAAAGCTGAGAATGAATAAATCCGAAATGATGGCCTTCAGAGGCACAAACTGAAAAGACTCCTGAATTGCTCCGGATGGGTGAAAAGAATACTCACAAACAATTATGAGAGGATGGCATCTAGCTAGAACTGAGAATCTTCACGAGAACGGATATGATATGGAGGAAAAATTCTTCTTTGGTCTTCAAAATCTGAGAATGACGACGATAAACACCACCAAGAATTGTTGAGACACTCTGGAATAAGAAGAATAGAAAAGTTGAACCAATGATGAAAAGAATTTGACAGATCTTGGAGAAAAACATAAGACTAATGATAATTCATTCTTACGTCAAACTTTGAAAAGAATTTAGGATATCTCCGGGAGAATTAGAAGAGTCAGGTAAGTTCCTGGGAAAAGACCTGTGGGTTAGGGCCCACTCAAAAGATACACCGTTGAATGATTGCTTGAAAAGGAGATAGCACCGGTTGAATTAAACGGCTTGAATGAGATAACAACATCGAAATAAGTTGAACGGATCTTGAATGACAAGAGGAGCCTTGAGATATCTTTAGCACTCCGGAACCAATGAATAGCGAGAAATGGAATGACAAAAGAAGTGCACCGACATGAGAAGATATTTGAAACGAGGAAAAGGATATGGTCAACACCGCAAACTTGGATTAAATCTACCGGAGAAGGGAAAAGAATGAAGGATGATGAACTTGATGCTCTTTTAGTATCTTCATGAGAATCACCGGATAAGAACATTGAAGGAAAAGAATGGAGAGACTTCACATCAATAAGATGGATACTCGATTAAGAAATCTTAGTCCTTGAAGAAAAGGGTGGGTGGGCGGGAAAAACAAAGGCAACTTGGAGACGAATGAAACAAACATCATTGAGAAGACTTGAGTTGATCTTGCGGATGTTGAAAAAGATCGGAACCACTTGAAGAGAAAACACATTGGTTGAAAAAGAATTAACATGACAATGTCGATGATCCAGAAGGATTAGTATTCACATCGGAGTATGAGGTCACCATTTAGGAAAGGTATGGAGTCAACACTTGACTTCGAAGCAACTCGAATACCTCAACTCAAAACAAGGATTGGCTTGCAGAATAAGCCGGAACAAACATATGATAGAGATTTCGTCCGAAGTTTTCGTGGTGGGGCCTACACGGGCTCGATCGTACAGCACCACCATGTACAAGGCAGTGCACATGACATACGAAGCGTCCCCGAGTCGGCATAGCCAAGGACTCTTTAAGACACAATGAGACCATTGTAAAACCAACTGTGAATAGGCGGACCACTAGACGTTGAACCCCAATGTCATATCATACATCTGTCGGAAAGATATCCTAAGAGCTACTTGAATTCCCACTTATAAACTCCCGAAATTTTCCGGTTATGCAATCAGGTGTTGGGGATACAGGGGAAGCATAATATCTCACCCAAAACTAACAATACCTACATCCAGCTGTATCCATCCTTCAACACATAACCAAGAAACCTTCGGAAATCGTTTACCTCAACCTTCGAAAAGCATCTGTTATACGAGTTATGGCAATACTCCCGAACTCCCGCCCCAGTATTGGGTGGCGTCGAGGTTGTCTCACCAACAACTGCATAAAAGAGATTTTCGATGTCGGTGAACTCAGGTATTCCAGAACTGCAATGATAAAATTGTGACAACAACACCTCGGAGCTCAACTCCCCGGGACACTGCCACAACCCCTAAATGTCAGGAGGCACCAAGAACAATGTTCTCGTCACAAAACCATCGGAACGATTCCAAGATACCCGCATGATCCTAAAAAAATAATTTTAGTAAAATTTGAGAAGAGAAGAGTCAAAACTCTACGTCAGGATGCCTCACCAGAGCGACGAAGGGGCTGAGGAGTAAAAAGAAGTCCTACTCTCCGATATATATAATCCTAAATGACTCAAAACATTTTTTCTAGACTCAACAACGCCAACGATTCGATCAAGCAGGGGGCTCCTAAGGTTGGGGAAGGCTCTGATACCAACTTGTAACGCCCTCGATGCGGCTATATCTCCCACGTGTCGAAGCACGACTTAGAGGCATAACCGCACTGAAAGCAATGTCGCAAGTGAGGTAATCTTCACACAACCCATGTAATAAAATAAGGGAATAAGATACATAGTTGGCTTACAATCACCACTTCACACAATTATATGAATAAAGCATTACATCAACCAGATACAATCAAGGTCCGACTACGGAACCAAAATAAAAGAAGACTACCCCAAATGCTACACAGATCCCCGATCGACCCCAACTGGGCTCCACTACTGATCAACTAGAACGAAACAACACAAAGGACAAGATCTTCATCGAGCTCCTCTGTCAGGACCGGATTTTCAGGATATTAATTTCCCAAAAATGGCCCTTGTCCTCACCAGCCCCAGGATTACTGTTAGCTGATGAGACACCAACTTGTTACAGAAAATCCAAGCAAATACAAAATATGTAGTACAAGACCATTCTGGACTATGAGTACAACAAATGGTTTGCTAGTGGCTGAAGGCGGAAGCGATTTGCGGATCACCAGCATCTATGGGACTCCATTTCCCTCAGGAACAGCTGACCAGGATAGCTCCTATCTTCGCGAGGCTGCAATCTCCGTTGCGTAGGTTCCGGGGCTGTCATCGCAACGCTCCTTTCCACACAAGAAATCTGGCCAAGACAATAGCCAGGGACAAGCCAGTGAGTACTTTGAATGTACTCGCAAACATTAAGAACACAGGTATAATATAGCCATTGAAAATCTTGTTTTGAAATATTCCATGATCACTTCGTCAGTTATGAAATAAGGTTCATGATGCACGCAAGCAGATCATTCAAATAAAACATGAGTAAACAATCAGGGAGTAGAAATGAAAAGCACTGATCGGGTGTCTGAAGCGACGCCTCGAAAGGATAATAATATGAAGCGTGCCTCAGTCGGGCATCTGTGCGACACCACATAAAGGGCTTATAAGTAAATGAAATAACAAGCAGGTCACAGTCGGGCGTCTGTGCGACACCACAAAAAGGGCTTATAAGTAAATGAAATAACAAGCATGCCACAGTCGGGCGTCTGAGCGACACCACATAAAGGGCTTATAAGTAAATGAAATAACACGCATGCCACAGTCGGGCGTCTGGGCGACACCACATAAAGGGCTTATATAAGAATAATCACGGTGAATAACCAGGAGGTAGAACCGTCCCAGGGATACTCAATAATTCAAATAACATAAATGATTAGTCCATAAAAATAATAATCATAATCATCATACGTCACAAGTTATGATCCATGTTCTAGTTTAGTAGTTTCTCCTCCGAAGACCGACACTAAGATCGACACTTGATCCATCCTAGACTGTAGTCCTTAACCATGGACACGGCTATTCGAATAGGTATTATCTCTGCAGAGGGTGTACTCTTTACCCACGAGTAACGGATTTCTTTAGTCCATCAGAACTAATTCCGTCTACGGTCTTTTAGTTGAAAACACGCCTGACTTGCACACACCAGCTTAACTTTACTCGTGTATGGAATCACCCAGACACCTGTTAAGCAAAACTCTAAGTGGGGAGGCTACAACCTCGCGTAGCATGGGATCAAATTTTTATCACGCGCTCTAAGGGGTGGCCTCCCCTCTCGGTCCCAACAGGAAACACCCATGCCCCCGGACTAGGTGGCATGCCTACCAGCTACAACTGGTATCTTCCACCATGGCCTCTCTGTACGGTGTGTGCTAGGACAGGGGTTGACAACTTACTGAACCATACCATACCTACGGCAGGGACAAGTGGCAGCACGAAACAAGTATGGGGGTTACTGGAACAAGACTCGATCTATGGCCGACTCAGGAGGCTTAAGTATTTCCTGCATGGTTAGCTCAAGAATTATATTTCACAGCCATCAGACACAACCACCACTCATCATACCTCCCCCTGCCCCACCGGTCATAACCGTCTCGACGAGGGACAAGCTCGTGTCTACCCAAGACAGAGACTTTCCCGGATCCTTCCCGGTAGGCATGAGAGGCATATGAGGGTGATTGCTATCACAAGTATGTCCATTTCCAATAGCAAACATTTCCATTTTTGCACTCAAAGTGTATGATCATATCGTCACAAAAAAATAACTAATGCTTTATGTTGAGGTGGGGTTATAACCATATCAAATAATCCCCAAAATATATTATGCCAGGGTTCAGAATGCTTGCCTTCAAGTTGTAGTGAGGCAGGGTGCATTCCAAAACTTTGAAAGTTTTCTTCTCTCTCCAACAAATCCTATTTTTGAAAATATTCAAATTAACACGTAGTCCAAAAACAGTAGAAAAAAAGTTGTTTGGAAAATTTTGAAATAAATATGAAAATAAACTAGACAATATTTGAGGAACAACAGAAAAAGAATCAAGTCATTTGGATTTATATTTAAAAAGTTATAGCCAGTCAAAGTTTCAGTCAAACTCTGTTTTTAAAATAAAACAGAAAAAAACGTTTCGATGAGAATGCGCTTTCGGAGCGGAGGAGACGCACTTCTGGCTGTTTGCGCTTCCACTTAAAACACGCGGGCGGGTCTAGGTCGCTGACAGTGGGTCCAAGGGTCCCACTGGTCAGGTTTGACCAGTCGCCCCCGCCTCCTTCCTCTGGCTGAACAGGGGCGGGGTTCCGGTGATCAACGCTAGTGAACAGAGGCTCCTCGAGGGCATCCGAGGCCAGGGATGGATCCGCCACTCCTAGGCGGTCCTCCCGGTGGTCGACTAGCCGGCGGGGACGGAGGGAATCGCCGGCGGCGAGCTCCGCGGCGGAGGGAGCTTCGGGCGTGATTGGGGATTTGCCTCCGGTGGCTCTCGATGAAAATTGAGCTTGGGGGTGGACTCACGAGATAAAGAGAGGGCCTCTGGTGAAGAGAGTGGAGAGGGGGAGGCCCTGGTGGCGCCGGAGTGAACGAGACAGTGGCGGCGGCTGTGGTTGCCGGAGAAGAAGAAGACGACCACCTCTGGTCTTTCTACTGCTACGGGAGGTTCAGTGAGGGAATGAGAGAAGTTGCTTGAGGGCCTGACGAGCTCGGGGGCTTCTTATATAGGCGGGCAATGGCGGCCCCGCGGCGGCCAGGGATAAGATCGTCGGCGACCGTCGTTCTGTAGCAAGGGGGCGTGTGGCGATGGTTGGCGAGGTCTGGCAGGGCGAGAGGATAAGCGTGAACTGCTCAGGGGCGAGCTGGCGAGCGCTCGTGGCTTGGGCGGCGCCGTCCACGGCAGGGCGCACTGTGGCTGTCGGCGTGCCGCCAAGAGGGCTCTGGCGGCGGCGCTGTAGGGCGCCAGGTGCGAGCTGGCGTGTTCTGGTGAGTGGATGAGGTCGGGGGCGTGGCTCTGCAGGCGACCAAGGGCCGGGGCACGACGCGGCGACCCGAGCGCACGCACGTGCAAAACGCGCGCTCTGGGCACGCCCAGAGCACGCACGCTACGTGCTCGACAATATGCCAAGGCATGCTAGGAGGCTCCAACCCATAAGAGAGTTTGCAGGGTGGGGCTATAGGCTAGGTCAAGTCCATGGGACATGCTGGTCTGGTCAGGGGATCAAGTTCACAATGTAAACTTGAAATCATGCCAAATCTAGCTATGCACACAGGGTGTTTGACAAAATGCCAAGGGCATCTAGGAAATTCTTGGGGTGGCCAAATTCTCCAGATCAGAGTCTCATTGGATGAATAAGAGAGTGGTGAGGTTAGTTTGCCAAAAGCTCAAACTTGTTAGTGTAAGTTTTGCCAAACTCCAGTTCTGGGCAGAAGGAAAAAGGCATTGTTTCAGGAGCCAAAAATCTTCCAATGGGTCCACTCTCCTGGACTTAAGGGTTTGGTATGGTGTACTACAAGCAGGAGAAAGCTCATGCCACTAGAGCAAAATTTAATAGGGATGCAGTACAAATCACCAAGCTGGACCAGAATGAAAAAGAGGTTGATTCACTCAAATTTTACCAAGAACATCAATGGGTTTTGCATAAAGTTGAATAATATACTCCTATGAACATCCCAAAATTTTGGTGGAGGATAGAAAGAAATATTTAAATGGGTTGCAGTGCAAAATTGCCCACTGGACCAGATTTGAAAAATTGGGGTAGAGCTCTAAATATTTAATGAATGAAATATTTTTTTGCATAAAAGTGATTTAAAAACATCACATGACATCTCCAAATTTTGGTGAAAATGTTAAATAAAAATATCAAGTGGTTGTAGTTCAAAAGGAGCTCCAAAACTAATGAAAAATCATTTTAAGGAATAAAGCTCAGAGAGAAATAATTGTGCAAATAAATTCCACTGATAATAGAAATGTTTTCTTGAGAGGTTAAACAAGTCAAATAATATATTTTGGAAAGTTTTTCACTTTAGGTAAAAACTCCATAATAAGGAAAAGGATGGCTCTGAAATCAAAAGAAAATCCAGAAAATTAAAAGTTTAAATTTCCTAGAAAAATTTTAATTAATAAAACAAGGTTAAAATTTTGGGGTGTCACATCCTCCTTGAGCTTGGTTGTGTCACCTGCACGGTATCATCGGCACCTGCAAACTGGTTTTGGAAGTATCTGTGAGTCACGGGGACTCAGCAATCTCACACCCTCGCGATCAAGACTATTTAAGCTTATAGGTAGGGTAAAAGGTATGAGGTGGAGCTGCAGCAAGCGACTAGCATATATGGTGGCTGACATACACAAATGAGAGCGAGAAGAGAAGGAAAAAGCACGGTCGAACAACTATGGTCAAGAAGTGATCCTAGAATAACCTACGTCTGGCATAACTCCAACACCGTGTTCACTTCCCGGATCCCGCCGAGAAGAGACCATCACGGTAACACACATGGTTGATGTATTTTAATTAAGATCAACTTCAGGTTTTCTACAACCAGACATTAACAAATTTCCATCTGCCCATAACCGCGGGCACGGCTTTCGAAAGTTCAAATCCCTGCAGCGGTGTCCCAGCTTAGCCCATCACAAGCTCTCACGGTCAACGAAGGATATTCCTTCTAGCGGGAAGACCCGATCAGGCTCGGAATCCCAGTTACAAGACATTTCGACAATGGTAAAACAAGACCAGCAAAGCCACCCAGATGTGCCGACAAATCCCGATAGGAGCTGCACATATCTCGTTCTCAGGGCACACCAGATGAGCCAGACGTTGGGTGGGCCAGCCCAGAGTTGCCCCTGGTAGCTCCGGACATCGCTCAGTTTGGACCAACACTCAGAGGAGCACTGGCCGGGGGGTTTAACAAAGATGACCCTTGAGTCTGCATAACCCAAGGGAAAAAGAGGCTAGGTAGCGAATGGTAAAACCAATGTTGGGCCATGCTGGAAGAGTTTTATTCAAGGCGAACTGTCAATGGGGTTCCCATTATAACCCAACCGCGTACGGAACGCAAAATCTGGGAACATAACACCGATATGACGGAAACTAGGGCGGCAAGAGTGGAACAAAACACCAGGCATAAGGCCGAGCCTTCCACCCTTTACCAAGTGTATAGATGCATTAATTAAATAAGAGATATTGTGATAACCCAACGAAATAACCATGTTCCAAACATGGAACAAACTCCAATCTTCACCTGCAACTAACAACGCTATAAGAGGGGCTGAGCAAAGCGGTAACATAGCCAAACAACGGTTTGCTAGGACAAGGTGGGTTAGAGGCTTGGCTTAACAATATGGGAGGCATGGTAAAGCATGTGGTAGGTATCGTAGCATAGGCATAGCAAAAGTGCGAGCAACTAGAAAGCAAAGATAGAAGTGATTTCGAGGGTATGGTCATCTTTCCTGAAATCCCGCAAGGAATAAGAACTAGTCCATGAAGAAGACAAACGGACGTAGTCGAATGAATCCTCACAACACAACATAAACAGAACCAACCCAAAGAAGCAACACCGGAAAGAAGCACACAACATAGTAAACAAACAACACATGAACATGGCATGATGCACAATCAAGTATGATGCATGTCCAGTTTAAATGTGCATGGCAAAGCAAAGTGCACAAACAACACTACAAATTAAGTGGAGATCAATATGCAACTCCGTTGCATATTGACGAAACACCACATTCAGGTTATTTAGTTTGATCTCGTTTATGTATCCAACAATATTAAATGTTGATTAACATGGCAAGAGGGAGAAGCAAAGTAAAACTACCTATCTAGTCAAGTTTAAATGAGGCCGGAAGCAACGAACAACAATTCCGGTAAATCCCCATATACATATATTAGGTTTGGTACTGATCTGCCCTAAACACAATTTTAGAGTTATTAAACATGCAAATCAATGTCACCATGTTAATCTAGACATTTTCCACCCCATTTACATATAAAGTTTGTTAGGTTTGGAGCTACGGTTATTTAGTTATGAATTAAAGCATTTTAATAAGGCATAGGAACAAAGTAATGCAAACATCATTTTAAACATTTTAAACATGATCGAAAGTTGGATATTATTAAACTAGATGAAATTCTAAGCAAGTTTCATATTTGGATGTTTTAAATATGATGCATAGATCATGAGTTATAATATGCATGAAGACTAGGGACTAAACTGTAAACTGGCAGTTTTCTGGATAAATAGGAAAATCGCTGACAGAAAAAAAACCAGACGCGGGCCGAAACTGTTAGCCCATCAGAAGGAAAAAAACACTGGGTGGCCTCACCATGGGCTTCGGCCCAGTCAGAGGAGGCGGCTGGCAAGCTGGATCGAACGAGGTGGAGGGTCGGCCTCGCTGCATGCCTGGCGCGTAGCGCTTGAGCGGGGCGCGGTCAACGCTCGAGCAGAGCGGGCGGGAAATCCCTATTCACCGCTTGCTGCGGCAAAATGTCGGGCTCCCGCACAGGGCAGCGCAGCGAGCGACAAACCTGGGCCGGCCCACTTATACATGATGCGTCCAACCGGTTTTGGGAACCTTCTAGAAGGTTCCCTGAACCGGGTTTTTTCTGTATCATTTTTCTCTGGTTCTTTTTCGGCTTTCTATTGTTTTTCCATCTCTCTTTTTTCGTTTCTGTTTTTTTACTTTTTTGTTTTTTGTTTCATTTTCTTTTTCAAGTTTATTTTTCTTTCTCAGAACTTGTTCACAATTTTACAAAATGTTTATGATTTTATTTTTTATTTCTTTTCCTTTTATTCTCTTTTTTAAAAAAATCAAAAAATAATTTTTGTTCGTGTTTCCAAAAAATGTTCAGTTTTTAAAAAATTTCTCAAAATTAAAAATTGTTCTTGTTACATAAAAAATTACAAAACTTTTGAAATTCATAAAATGTACCAGATTTCAATTTTGTGTTCACATATTAAAAAAGTGTTCGGGCTTCCAAATTTGTTTGGGATTTTTCAAAATTGTTCTCCGTTTTAAAATATGTTCTTAAAATTCAAAAAATGTTCGTACTTTAAAAAATTGTTCGCGCCTCCAAGTTTGTTCAGGATTTTTCAAAAATGTTTGCTGTTTGAAAATTTGTTCTCAAGATCCAAAAAATGTTTGGAAATTGAAGAAAATGTTCCAGCTTTCCTAATTTGTTCACAAATTCAATAATAGTTCATGTTTTTAATTTTGTTCACAAATTCAAAAAATGTTCTGGAAGTTTATAAAAGTAAACATTCTTATTTTTTGTTCACAAATTCAAGAAATGTTCCCCTTTTTCAAATTTGTTCACATCATCAAAATGTTCTTGTTTTACAAAATTTGTACGAAAATTCGAAAAATGTTTTTATTTTGAAGAAAGTATTCATAATTTGGAAAAATGGGCTGTAGTTTTTTGGATTTTTTGCGAATTAATGTTTAACATTAGTCTCTCTCGTATACGTCTTTAACTGTCCGGCTGCTAAGTGAACATGAGATGGTCTTCGTCGCGGTGGTTAGCACGGCAGGCCAAATGGTGCGAAGTCGCATGTTCGAGTTACAGCGCTAGCGCAATTTTCTTTTTTACGATTTTTTCATCTAGGGAAGGTGCCGTCAGGTGCCACTATAAATGGGCCGGCCCACTCTAGCCGCTCCTGTGCGAAGCGCCGGCACTTTGCCGCAGCGAGCGGCCTATAGGAGCTCCCGAGCGGGCGTCCTCTTTCTCGACAAGAAGCAGAGTCGCCGCGGCGCGTCCTTGGCGCAGCGGATCCAGCACAGAGACGGCCCAGGCGGTCAACGAAGGAGCACGGGATCGAGGGGATCGCAGTGGACTTGGCGCTAGGGGTCATGCTTGCTCGATCGACGGGGAAACAACGGCAGTAGCGGACCCGGCCGAGATGAGGCCTGCAGGCGGCGGGTCCGGGCAAGGGGCAAGTTCCACGCGGGTGCGGTGGATCCGGCCAGTCTGAGGGTCAGGGAGGCGATTCCCGGCGGCGAGGAACTCCAGCGGGACGGACTTGAGGAGTTCGGCGAGGGGATCAGCCATGCGGTGGAGCTCCTGGTTCCTGCGAGGCAGAGAGAAAACGCTGAGAGAAAGAGAGATATGCCGGGACAGAAAAAGAAGAAAGGGAGGAGAGGCGACGAGGCCTGCTTGGAGTGGCTGCCGGCGGCGAGCTTCGTCAGGGCAGCGGGGTCGCGAGGAGGTCGGAGGCGACAAGGGCGTGGACGAAGGAGCTCGGGCTGCAGGAGAGGGCTCGTCTCCTTGAGCGGGCGCACGAGGAAGGGCCTCTGGCAGTAACTTGGTGGGGTCGAGGGGAGGAGCGGATTGCTCCGGCTGGATGGATTGATGGAACAAAAAGAAAGGAATTGGGGATGGATCCCGAGAGATTTCGAGTGGGTGGCGGCGACGGACACACGATGGATGGGACAGATCCCTAGGTTTTAGGGTTGCCCACTATTTATATTGCAAAGTGATTTAGGGTAGAGGCTATCATGTCCCTACGATCGCAATCGGACGGTCGCGAATAAAATAGTTGGGGAGTCCAAATAAGAAAACGGTGATGTTTTGTAGATATTTGGGGATGATCTGGACCCAACGGTGATGACTGCCCGGGTCGGGTCCGGGGAAGTTTTGTACACGCACGTGAGGGGTTCGATGCACTGTGCAGAGAGGGTTTTGGGGCCTGGGGTTGTCAGTGGACTGTGCAGAAAGCTTTGGGCTGAGAGAAGAGAAGAGAGAGACCCGACAACTGTTTCCGGAGACCGAAAACGTCTGACGTTAGACCGGCTATACTGCCGCTATAGTTTAACGGTTGGGCTATCAAACGAAATCCGAATGCGATGAAACTTGGCAGGCGACCTACTAACACTATAACAACACCGCATGCCAACTTTCACCCCAATCCGAGAACATTTCCGGCCACTTATAAAATAATATTTCGGAGGTGCCGCGGGCGCGTGCAAGTGTTTCTGGGCTCAGAACGGACAATGGACGAAACTGGGGAACCCGGATGGATGCAAGTTTTGAAAACATGATGATGCAATGCACATGATGACATGACAAGATGCAACACGCAAGCAAATGACATGGCAATGACGGCGAATAACTGGAAGACACCTGGCACATCGGTCTCGGGGCGTTACAGTTGGCCCCAAGGACGCTACTCATAGTTGAAACTTGTAGAATGCTACCTGAATTTCACTGGGATATCAGATTCAAATTGGATGAAACTGTTTCTGTTGTTGCTTGCCACAAGTTTTGTTTGTAGTACTGTTTGGCAGGGATTGTCATACATGCATGTGTGTGGAACCAACTCTGGTCTGAGTGTTAATGAAGTAAAACAAAAGCGGAAGTTCTTTTCCAAGTCATGAACTCGGTGACTTAAACCCATTTTCATGGCAATGGTCATTTGGATAGAATTTTATGTTTGGACTTGGGTGAATGTAACCAGACTTATACTCCCAGATTTTGTCATAGTTGATGGTGTGAGGACTTATAATGTGATAAAGTATATACGTTGTTGCAACACCTATATAATGTGATAAAGTATATACATTGTCATCTAAGTTGAGCTGATTTTGATTTCCGTATGTTATGGGGGGCACAACAGATATTGCTATATGTTCATTCTTGAGGGTACAGACTTGCTAAACTATTGATGATTTTTTGTTGGTGACTTATTAGATCTGGAGTGGAAGCTCACATAAGTTGAGCTGATTTTTGTCCATATGAAAGTAGAGGACCATATGGTCTGTGGCCTTTTCATCCATATGAAAGTACAGGCACATTGTGGTGCTACTTTGCTGGGTTTTGTCTCCGACCATCGTGTCGTGATGATTTTTGCACGTACCCCACACTACAAAAAAAGACACATCCGTGACATTTTGGGCCGAACGAATTTTTTTTCTGTCATACATATGACACTTCTACGACGATAATTGTGACAAAACCCGGTATCATCATAGATGTGGTGGGCTCCTACTTCTATGACAAAAAATCATGACAGAAAATGGGCTTTTCGTCCTGGGCGGGCTGGAGACGCAGCTGCATGACATTCTTTGGGCCGTCCATGACGGAAAAAATCATGGTAGAAGCGAGGGGGGGTTTGGGGAGTTCCCGGTTACAGTGGGAGGTCGGGGGCCGAGCGATGCGCGTTTCTCTCGTACACGTACGCGCATGTGTGCGAGGCATTGGCTCTAACTAAACCCGAGTGAGGCGTTGGGCTCTAACTGAACCCGAGCGATTGCACTGCAGGCTACGCGTTACTGAACCCGAGCGATCGGTCGATGGCTGTTAACTGAACCCGATCAAGCGATTCCTTCGCTACTGCTGCTAACTGAAGCCGATCGATGGGATGAACAGTGAGCGTTGCGGGGGGTTTCGATGAACAGTGAGCGGTGGCGTTGCCTCCGGATGAACAGGACCTCGTGGTGTGGTGGAGGGCTGGATGAACAGTAGACGGTGGAGGGTGCCCGTGGAGGGGTGGATGAACAGGACCCCGTGGTGTGGAGGGCTGGATGAACAGTAGACGGTGGAGGGGTGGTTGAACAGGACCCCGTGGTGTGGAGGGCTGGATGAACAATAGACGGTGGAGGGCTGCCCGTGGAGGGTGGTTGAACAGGACCCCGTGGTGTGGAGGGCTGGATGAACAGTAGACGGTGGAGGGGTGGTTGAACAGTAGCCGGTGGAGTAGCGCGCGGTGGAGGCTGGATGAACAGGAGCCCGTGGAGGCTGGATGAACAGGAGCCCGTGTTGGCTGGAGGAGGTCGACAGTGGAGATGAACAGTATCCCTTGGAGTCCCGTTTTGCGGTACGCCACACCCCTCCCAATGAACAGGACCCCCGTTTCGACCGTAGCGCTCCAACACAAGTCCGTTTCCTCCGTTTTGCGGTACGCCACACCCCTGCCGATCAACAGGACCCCCGTTTCGACCATAGGAGGTCCGTTTCCTCCGTTTTGCGGTATGCCAGACCCCTCCCGATGAACAGGATTCCATTTCGAACGTGGCCGGTCGAACACAAGGCCGTTTCCTCCGTTCTGCGGTACGCCAGGCCTCGTTTCCATCGCCTGTTCCGTCCAAGCCCTCCTGATGAACACGACGCATTCCGTTGCCTCCCCATGAACACGACGCATTTTGTTGCCTCCCCATGAACACGACGACGACACTGTTTCTCCGTTTCGACCCAGCCATGTACACGGGACCTGGTCGTATGTATGCGCGAGTAGGCGTTCGAGACCCCGCCCGTATGTACAATTACATGGCCGTATTTTCTTTCTTGCACCCTGGCCGCTATACGTACGTGTACATGCTACTTGCGCGCTTCTACTACGACATGTGTGCACCTCTACTATGACACGTGCGTGCCTCTACATCGACCAGTATGTACGTACATGTTCGCGACCAGAATGACAACGCTACGTACGCTTCGACCAGGTGGGTCCCGACTTTCAGGCACTTCCTTGCCTGCGAAGATGTAGCTAGTCGATCCCAGCAGTCAGGGGGCGAATCATTTTGTTTTTTTTGCCCGGACGCACTTCCTTGTGTGCGAAGATGTAGCTGGTGGGTCCCAGCAGTCAGGGTAAAACTTTTTTTCGCGAAATATAGTGGCTCGTCCAGTGGGTCCTAGCTGTCAGGTGGAGGAATCATTATTTTTCGCATAATAAGGAGGCACTTCCTTGCTGCGGCCGTGGACCCAGCTGTCAGCCTCTCCACATACAATCCACGTCCGATGGAAGTCGTTCCTTGACCACGCCGCGCCGAGAGCACCAGGGCGGTGGAGGACGGCGAGGCCTAGGAAGGGGACGACACGGAGGCAGGGAAGACTCGGCAGTTGTTTCCCACGCGGAGGGGAGTACGACTGTACGAGGGTTTACTGGTTCGTCTGCCGTCGCCGGAGAATAACAGCAGGTGCGAGTGAGTAGAGGGATGGCTAGGCCAGCAATGGGAGTACGGTCGGGCGGTGAGGCCTGCGCGGCAGCACAGCCGGCCGCGAGGAGGAGGGAGCAGGCAGTCCCGCCGGCGCTTGTTTGAGCGGCTGGAGCAGGAAGAGCAGAGATTGAAGAAGCACGACGGCCGTTGGATGGACATCCAACAGTTAGTGCTTATGCGTCAACCTTTTTTTAGGAAAGCCTCAAATCTGTGGAAAACAGCATATAGCCCATCTGCCATTATTTCTAATAATTTACAGCCCATTTGCTAATTCTTAAGGTTTTTTTGGAGCCCATATTCTTTTTGTTAGCATTACAACCCATATTGTGGCCATGGTTAAAAAATTAACGAAATTTTGCATATTTCGATGCGGTCCGAACTGTATTTAATCCCGAAATTTCGACTCACATTCAAACTGATTTTAAAAATAAATGTATATCAATATAAAATTCAACAAATTCTCCACGCATAAAAATTAATGTAATTTAAAATCTCGAAATGAAAAAAAAGATATTTTAAACTAATTGCTGGTTGATGTGTTTTAAAAATATACATCCCATTTCTCATTACTGATGGACCATTTTCTCGGCCAGCCGAATGAAGCTCTCCTCGTCTTGAAAGATGTGCAGCTCAACAAGCCTGACAAAAGCGTCTTACTTGGCAAATCACAAAAAATGGGCTGTGGCCATGGACCTAGCTGTCAGCCTCTCCACGTACAGTACTCTTTCGATGAAAGTCGGTCGTTGACCACATTGACCACTCCGCGCCGAGAGCACCAAGGCGGTGGACGACGGCGAGGCCTAGGAAGGGGATGACGTGGAGCCAGGGAAGATGCGGTAGTGGATGCCCACACGGAGAGGAGTACAAGGTTTCACTGGCTCGGCTGCGGCGTGAGGCTGCCGTCGCCGCAGAATAACAGGGGGTGTGGGTGAGTAGAGGGATATCATGGGCCAGCGGTGGGAGTAGTAGGGGCGGTGAGGCCTCCGCGGCATCACAGCCGGCCACGAGAGGCAGGAGCACGCGGCACGACCGGCGCAGCTTTGGGTGGCTGGAGCAAGAAGACCAGAGGTTGAAGAAGCACTACGGTCGTTGGATGGACATCGTACGGTCACTGGAGCTAGAATCGTTTATATTGACTAAGTTGACAAAGCCCTCCATCCTCGTCAACTTAGTAGGCCCACAAGTCAGCCTCCCACCAGGTTGGGTCCCAGCTAGCAGGGGGAGTATTAATTTTTCTGTGCGTAATAAGGAGGCACTTCCGGTGGGTCCGAGCTGACAGTGGGGGGGAACGTTTTTTTCACGAAATACTGTGGTCCGTCCGGTGGGTCCCAACAGTCAGGGGCAAACGTTTTTTTCGTGAAATACGGTGGCCCGTCCGGTAGGTCCCAGCAGTCTGGGGGAAACGTTTTTTCCGCGAAATACTGGTGGCCCATCCGGTGGGTCCCTGCTGTCAGGTGGAGGAATAATTATTTTGCGCGTGATAAGGAGGCACTTCCTTGCGGCTGCCGTGGACCCAGCTGTCAGCCTCTCCACGTACAGTACTCTTCCGATGGAAGTCGGTCGTTGACCACATTGACCATGCCGCGCCGAGAGCACCACGGCGGTGGACGACGGCGAGGCCTAGGAAGGGGACGACGCGGAGCCGGGGAAGACGCGGCAGTGGATGCCCACGCGGAGAGGAGTACGAGGGTTCATTGGTTCGGCTGCAGTGTGAGGCTGCCGTCACCGCAGAATAACAGGGGGAGTGGGTGAGTGGAGGGATGGCCTGGCCAGCTGTGGGAGTAGTATGGGGACGGTGAGGCCTCCGCGGCAGCACAGCTGACCACGGGAGTCAGGAGCATGCAGCATGACCGGCGCTGCTTTGGGCGGCTGGGGAAAGAAGACCAGAGGTTGAAGAAGCACTACGGCCGTTGGATGGACATCGTTGACCACGCCGCGCCGAGAGTACCATGGCGGTGGACGACGGCGAGGCGTACGAAGGGAACAACACGGAGCCGGGGAAGACACGGCAGTGGCTGCCCACGCGGTGGAGACTACGAGGGTTGACTGGTTCGGCTGCCGTCGCCGGAAAATAACAGGAGGTGTGGGTGAGTAGAGGGATAGACAGGCCAGGGATGCGAGTATGATGGGGCTGTGAGGCCTTCCCGGTAGCACTGCCGGCCACGGGAGGCGGGAGCAGGCGGTTCCGATGGCGCTGGTTTGGGCGGCTGGGGCAGGAAGATCAGAGACTGAAGAAGCACGATTGCCGTTAGATTGACATCTAACAGTCTGACGCTGGTAGAGTCGATTGTTGACTAAGTTTCTTTTTTGAGAAACCTTGTGTACGCATGAACTTAGTAGGCCCATAAGTCAGCCTCCAAATCTGTGGCAGACAAAATAAAGCCCATTTGCTATTTTTTATAATTTGCAGCCCATTTGCTAATTCTTAAGTAATTTATTACAGCCCATTTTCTGCCCAGGACCACGGTCAAAAAGTCCAACCTTATTTTGCATATTTCGGTGGAGTCCGAACTGTTGTAATACTGAAATGATAAACATTTTTAAGAACTTATTGATTTGCCAAAAAGTTCATTTTTTTTTTGTAAGCAAATAAGACGTGGGACAATTTAGTTGGTTTAAGGGAAAACCAGTGATAAAAAAATCAGCGCTGGGTGGGAAAAAACAACAAAAATAGGGATGTAAATATGAAAAGGGAATTTTATGTGTTTTCAATATAATGATACGTGTATATGAACTAGTAAAACTATAGGTAGAGATTAGAAAATGGATGTAGGACATGCGTTTCAAAAGGAAAATAGAACTGGGCTATGTGTTTGATTCAGTAAAAAAACTGTCTGTGGATGTTGTAAGAAAAATATAACTAACGCTGGCGGGCCAGAGGCCAGTAGATACCTGCTGGATCTTTGTTCCCTGTTGTCGTCATGGGCTGGGCCTGTTAAAAACAAAACAACCCTGGGCAATCTACAACCCAGTTGAAACTTGCTCGACCTGAAAAAACAATATACGTACAGACTGATAACTGGGATGCAGCACGGATATTGTTTTTTTATCGTGATAATAAGTGCATGCACTTGTTTCGAAAAAATTGGAGAACTGGGAATTCAAACTGCGGGTGCTTATGCTACCCATCAAATAAAAGTCAGGTGCCTGAAAATTCGTTTTGAAACAAATGATTCAGCTTTATATCCACGTCGACCCTCGGCACGATGGTTGGAAGCAAATGCAAGTTCATACCAAAAGATCATTAACAACAATACCAACTTGCGTACGACAAGGTAGTATAACTACCAATACCAAACTAACTTATAATCTTTTTACTCCTGGCCCTAGTGTTTGTCTTATAGAAAATCTTGCAGAGGACCAGCTCCCGCTCCTTCTCTTGCTCCAGGTCCCCGAGGTGGCACTGGTGCATCACCCAGTTGGTCCTCTGCTGGTCGAAGTTCTTGTTGGTGTGCAGCACCAGAACCTTTTTTGCTGCCCGTCTGCCGGCCGTTGACCATCACCGGCAAGGTATTGCCGGTCTTGTGCCACATTGCGTGCATGCCGCACTCCGACTGTATCTTGCGACGCGTCCATGCGCCCCTTTTGAACACCCTGGAATTGCGCTGGAAAAAATGCTTCCTTAGGCCACTCAGTGTGATACCTGCAGTATTGTGGAATACAGGTTTTAGTGTACCTAGTTAGCATTTTCATAACATCTTTGGCATGTTGCAGTCACTTGTTTCACTTTTTATTAACTGTCAAATTGTAATTGCTTCACCAGGCCTGCGTCTAAAAAGAAAAATAGAGCTATAAACAAAGGAATATGTTTGTGCAAGTAGACGGCCGATCGGTGTCTTACCTGGAAGTTTCTCAGGTTGGGTGTAACATATGTCGTGCTCGCTGTCGATGGTTGGTATGAACAAATCGATGAGAGACTGAAATCTCGCGCTGTCAGCACTCACTTTGGCCTCAAGGTGCTCGATCGGCTCCTGATCTGTGGGATCGAACTTGACGCCAACCGGCAGCACGGGCCAATCCTTCTTCGACTTGCATCGGTAACTCCAGTTATATGGTACTCAATGTATGATCAATCGACTGTTTTAAGTGAATGATGAAAGATTTCGACAGATAAGTGGTACTCCAAATCTGAAGTCCAGAATACCCGAACACGCCGCCGGGATTCTTGTGTCACCTAACGCGCAGCGTGCTGTCACGTCAATTCAATGTGTGGACATGGTGAATAATTTGACCGACGTATACTAGTACTGCTACTGTACTACTTACTAGTCGTATTTAGTGTCACGATTTATACATAGGTTTAACTAACAAGTACGCACTTGAAGCCTAACTGATATATATATGGCTTCTACACAACATCTCCATCATCATTATCGGTACATCCTACGCAGGTGAGTTAGGATGCACTTGATCCCAGGAAGGTATCTATCCTTCAAACCAGAGGAGTGCTTCAAACTAACAACAGTACATAATATCCAACAAAAGAGGGTCATGCTACAATAGCAGAATACATGGCTCAGTATAGATATCAGCACGAATCAAGTTGTGCATATTTGTTGTTGGCATGAACCACATCACCGCATGTCGGGTTTGCAAAACCCATCCATCGCATGGAAGCTTGATGCCTTTCACACACTGAAGATTATCTGGCAACAAGCTGTGTCGACGAATCTCTGGATATGGTGATTCATGAAACCCATGGTATGATGTGTAAACACAGCCCCCCCTCATGAATGGAAGTTGCATAGCACAGTAATCATCGCCGGTGATATGATCGATGATTGGTTGGATGATCGGATAATTGAGCCCGGGGAACAAGGAGTGGTTGCCGAGGCTGTAAACCCGCCTCCAGTTGAATACGCCTGGACCAACGGAGTTGGGATCTTTCTCAAACACGAAGCAGCCATAGCCATCAATGTCACGAAGGCCCCACGCATTGTACTGCATGTGGTTTGATGTAATGGTTTGGTCAATTTGGTACGTGCGAATGAGCATCAAATGACCGCCGTCAGCTGAACGAGCGATAAACCACCACCCATCGGCTGGTATGATTCCAGGTCCTGGAATCATGAAGGCCAGCGCATTTGCGTCTGCTGCAACAATTCAAATTGGGGACCAAAAGGACAAAAATAAACAATCATGTTTAGAGTATGTGTGGAATTAAGATTATTATAACAATGACACATATCATAGATAGAGAATTGCAATGCCGTGGTCATAATCATACCCCAAGTTAAAAAAATAAGCCAATGGATTTCATATTCTCGCAATATGTCATGGTTCAAACATCATGTAACAATGAGAGGAAAACAGCTATGACAACGCCTACTCATATTTACCATAGCACTTACTACTACTGTTCTCATATCAACTCTAAGCAATAACATGCGTTGTTATAAAAATCTTGTAAACGAGAGTAACATATAGCAATCATGATGTTATGCTCATAATATGTATTATAACAATCATTAGATGCCAATTGTTCTCATATCAACTCTAACAATAACATGTGTGGTCATAAAAATCTAGGAAATGAGAGGAACATATAGCAATAATGTGGTTATAGACATGCTATGCATTCTAAATTTGTAACAAATGAACAGGCAGTCGTATTCATAAGGTAAATATGAGATGAGATAGAACAATTACACGACAATAGATTCCACCAATATAGGTAGCCAATCTGTGCGTCGACCGCGTAAACGATGCCATCATGCACTATAATATCAGATAGAAATGTTTCCTCAACAGGATTGATGATGAGCCATAACCATGTATGGTGACCGGATTCCAGATAGACTAATCCCTTGTTGAACAAGGCAATGAGCTTGTAATCCATGTAGTCTTCTGATGGTGTGGCACTTCGCAGATTACAACTTTCTGCAAACAGAGGTCGAGCCAAAAGCTTGACGCGTCTCGTGCGTAGTAGGCAGGAGTGTCCGGCGGGCCGCGAGGCTCGATGGTGGCGGTATCCAACGATGGAAGGGTGATCTCTCGCTGGGTGTAGATATCCACGAGACGCCACGGACTACCGGTGTGGTGGATGAGGACGATCCAGTTGGCCTTCATGCCCGCCCAGTAGTGGCCGCGCATGAAGGATAGGTGGACGGGTAGTGGTAGCATGTCGAGGGGCACCACAACAACCTCCGTAGGATCGTCAAGTCGGTGTCTCGGCCACCTGCGAGGATCAGGCATCAGCAAGCAGGGTGTCTTGAAAAGAGCCGACCGGTTGTAGACGAGTAGACGATACAAAGACACTGAGCATGCGGCCAGACGGGCGGTGCTGAGTAGGTCCGTACAACTACATATCTGCTGCAAGAGAACATCGAGGAGGGAATTCCAATCACGGCTCTGTGTGTCAGTCGGTTCTGCCATTGGGGTTTTCGATGCCTGCGAGCCAGTGGGGAAGTGGATTCGGGCGGGCGAGCGAAGAAGCTTCTCCTCGTGTGGCCGAGCAGTGAGCGGGGGGATATGGTACGCGCGAGCTACCAAGGAAGATGGCGCGGGCGGACGAGTAGTGAGCAGGGGTAAATGGTGTGCAGCCGATGATGGGGAAGAGAGGAGGAAGAAGAGTGGAAGACGGGGAAGAAAGTGCATTCAATCTCAATTCTACTACTCCCTCCGTCTAGGTGTGTAAGTCACCTTACGAAAACCAAATAATCCCAAAACACTTAGGCACCGTACATTAACTCCCTTCTCGTTTTTTGTTTTATGGCATATCAACCAATAAGATATGTGGGCTGTGCATGCTTTCAATGACTTGAGACTACCAAACATAACCGACTGATTTAGTAACACCAACACACTAGTTCAGCTTATTAATTACGTGCCCCATCTGCTGCAGTGTGTATTGTCACTTCACTGTGAAGACTAGTTGAATAGTTCTCTCTGACCGAGATGGGGAATAAATGGATGGCGAGGACTTCCTTTCTACAGTATCCCTATGCCTCTACGCTCAATTCACTCATTTTGCTCCGTACCTAGTCACTTGTTGAAATCTATAGCCAAATGGACATGTCAATGGGAGGGAGTAAGCCCCATGCATGCATGCATGCATGCATGCATGCAACATGCAACACTCACATGTACACATGGACGCACGCAACACTCACGCACCCATGCGGCACACAACACATGATGCAACACACACGCTCACGCTCAAGTGCACAACCTACTCCCTACGTCCATGAAAGACTGTACATTTAGAGATTTACACATTGACCAAGGCATAATTAACGCCCAAAAGTAGCAGACTTATGTGTGCATGCGACCATTGAGATAAGAAGATTAAATGAAGGCCGTTGCATGCTGTAATTAAGGATAGACATGTAGCCTATACCTACAGCACAAGTTGGTGCATTAGTCAATCAATATCGATTTACATTAAAGGCTAAACACATTGGAAGTGTAGATGTACATCATGTAGTATACTCTTTGTTGGAAGACCGAGGGAGGACACGTGCATGCACTCACATACACAGCCAGGGCGGTTCGCGCGCAAGGGTTGGACTCGTGTCGCGCCTGCGTAAAGTTTTGTTTAACTGATTTCTTTGCTCTGCCAACTGACAGGTGGGACCCAGAAACCAGGTGAAAATTTAACCAGTCAACAAAGTGCCACGTCGACTATGTGGCCGGTCAGTAGGGTGCAATACGATGCTCTACGATGAGCTAGTGATCGCATAATCGCCGCAAAACTATATATAGTGATCGTAAAGAGCGTATTGTTACATACGTTGACCGCCAGTGTATTTTTCTCATTTCAAATTAAGCCATATTAATTGGAAAGGACGCAGTATGGACTACTACTACTAGTACTAGTACTGCTTTGATGTGTCCCGTCAACTCGTTGAACCAGGAGAAGCTTGCTTACTACGCCTCTCCCTCGCCCACGCGCGCGGTGGTTCGTAGGATGAGGAGAGGGTTTTGAATACAGCGCCCTCTCCTCTCCCTCTCCCTCTCCCTCGCCCTCGCCCTCGTGGTGGACGTGCAGCAGTTCAACCGGTGTCAGATTGCCAGAAGCATATTGTATTGTAGTATCATCATTGTTGGACCTTCCGAAGAGGCGAAGAGCCAAGTGCAAGGTTCACACGAGTACGAATTGTTGAACCTCCTGAAGAGGCAAAGAACCAAGTGCAAGGTTTTATAGGAGTTGTCGTCCTAGTAGGAGTGTACTAGTACAACTATAGCGACGATGCTACTGTATGATGCCGCCACGTCACGTATATCCAAAGCTGTGCCACCTTTTTTTCTCAAAGAGCATGTTGGAGCCCGTGCAACAACCACACAAGTTGCACGTACACATAACACATTTAGTAGTAATAAATTCTAAAGGGAAAATGCCAGTATGCCACACAAGTTCATCTCCAACTCATGTGATAAATTTGTGCACGACTAGTCTACATATATTCACAGCGCTACCGTTCACAATTACCGTACTCCACATACACGTTATAGATGGGCTACATGTCCTCCTCCAGGTTCCAGTCCCATGTGTTCTTCATGGATGGCACGATCCATAGCAGTGGGCAACGGGAATCATTGTCGCAGCTTTCTAGTCCGGTTCCACACGATGGAGACTCATCCAAGCTGAAGCGGCATAAATCAGGGATAGCGTGTCCCAGCATGTCGTTTATCCGGCGGTGCGCACTGAAGACACAACCATGCTTCATGAACGGCAGGCCTTCCATGTCGTGCACGGAAGGTGGCATCTGCTTCACAATGGGGTAGCTGTCCCCGATGAAAAGAGAGTACTCTCCAAGAGTGTTCCTCGGCACCCACGTAGCATCACGGGGGTCGAAGTCGGCGCCATTCATCTGGTAGACGCGGCATCCCAGATCTGAACACATGGTGACATACATAGTCAAGTTCAATGCATAATAATGCTGTGCTCAAATGTGGCGGTCAGTAATACTGTGCAGCAAATAGTACTACTCCGGTATAGAGGAAGTAAAATAACCGGCTTATTATATATAGCCACTCTTGGCTACATGGATGAGATAGTAAGACATGGAAAAACAAAAATGATGGCAGCTAGTGGGTTCAAGTCTTCAAGGGCCTAGCTAGCTATACGCGTCCTCCAAGGTAAAAAGTACTCCTGCTAGTACTACAAAGTATACTACTAGTACAACAATGAAAGAGAAGGCGAAAGGGTTAAAAATGGAATACCTGGGTAGATGGTGATGGTCCGATCGTGGTAGATTATGTGACCATGTTGCACATCAGTGGTACCATGGGTAACGACTGCTAAGATAGTTGATCCCAATATGCGAAAGTCAGCTACAAGGTTCCAGGTTAGACTGAATCGCGGATGCAAATGCACATCCAGGATCGGCGATCTTATTTTGATCGGGGGATGACTGGTCCCTGCAAAATAATGGAGTACCGTTAGGGATGCAAATGATGGTTTGTGCATTCCATTTGTAATCTCCCGTAACATAGGATGTCAACCAGATGAAACAAGTCCCCTGGCTTGTCACCACGAAGATGCGGCCTAGATGGCGCACGGCGTCTTCGAACGTGTAGGGGTACAAATCTACCGCCGCCAACATGCGCCAGCCTCTGCCGTTACTGCCTCCTGCATTGATGGCAATCCTTATGTCGAACACCGCGATGAGATAGTAATCATCGTAGCCGCGTCGCTTTGTCGGCGGGTCTGCAATTGCTATCTTCTTCAATCTCATGTAGGAATCATCATATGTATTCTTGCCCAGCCAGTCCGGAAGGCCGATCCCAATGGTGGAGAAGGGGTCTACCGGAACGGCCGCACTGCTGTGGATGTTGTGCAAAATGATGGTGGTATCCGGCCGGAGGTATGCAAGCCAATCTTCGTTGGTACTGACCCATACCTATATATAAGACGATGGGCAGCGGAGAAATTACGGGATGAAAATGGAATAACTATGTACTACATGATCAAACTCCATTACTGACCTGCTCATAGGACAAAATCCGACTACCTCTCAACGCCGGCAACTCTAGTGGAGTCAACGTGCAACCATGGCCAGGGAGCACTGGACCATTCGAAGGATTGTCCCATAGAAGAACCTTCTCCTCGAGGATGCATGGACGACCAACAAGCATGGCCTGTTTAAGCAGCGTCTTGAAAAAGTTGGTGCAGGAAGCACCGAGTCTTGCGGCAGTGAGGACGTCGGAGCGGCGTGCGATTTCTCCCACAGGATCGTCGTCCAAGGTCCCCCATCCCCGACGAGGAGGAGAACCGCCTGGCGAATCCATGGGAGCAGCGACGAACTGCCTTCTCTTCGGGGGGAGGGGAACTGGCGAGGAGGAGATAAGAGCGTAGTAACCACAGGGCCTCGTCCCTTGCAACTGTAGATCGTTCCTCAGCGAAGGGGTGAGGCTATTATTTACTAGTACTCCCTCCGATTCTTTTTACTATGCGCATAAGAGCAGACCCAGATACCAAGGCAGGGGCTCGCTGCATGCTTTCTGGACGGAAATACCCCTGGCGCATGGATGGGAGTAGTTAGCAACTATAAATGCCCCATGCAGCTCATTGGCTGTCCGCCCGCGTTCTCCTCTCTCTGCATGCTGCATGGATGTCTCCCTCTCTCTCACATGACTGCATGCGGTGGCGCTGGCCTATGAGAAGCTCGCGTGGAGATAGCAATCTTCTCTCCAGAAGTGATTTTTTTTGAAAGAAAGGGATTATGGAACGTTACGGGATTGCATTATACTGTAAATAATAGCACTAGTAAGAAATTTTTGGCACTAGGTAGTAGTTTTTGGCGTGGATTAAGAAATTTTGGGTATGTTTTTGCCATTTTTTGTACACGCCAACTAGTGTCAAAAAACGTCTTACATTATGTGACGGAGGAGTACATACTTGTACTGTAGCAGTACTAGTACTACTTTTCTCAACTAGTAGTGCGATGTACTGTACTTCTAGTCTAGTCCAGTATAGTGCACCAGTTTTGAACTCTTGAATCTCAGGGCCAAGGAGCTACAGTTGGAAGTGGAGGGTACTACTGTTCTCTAGAACCATCGTTGTACTATCAATGCAGGAGAAGTACACCTGCGTAGTGGCCTAGTGGGTACTCTCGGTGCTCTATTCAGCCGCTCCTCCCACGTAGCTGGCATACTCAGCCGCTCCTCTCACGCACACACTAGCAGCCTGTTTATCAGCGACGGTTACTGCGGGGGAAAAACATTTGAGTTATTTGATACAGCGAGACTAGGCTTTTCGCTTCCATTTGTGGAGGTGTAATGGATCTCGTCGAACTTTGTTAGTAGTTCCTTCTTTATGAATGAGATGAAGCAAAGCTTTTGCCTCTGTTTCAAAAAAAACACGGCAAGAGAAATTTCTTTTATAGTAGAGCCGATAATGGAGTGAAGTCCATGCATGCAACGCCACAAGCTACAGAGTAGTAGTAGAGCACTTTACGTATAGAGCCATATTGCACAGTTCCCAATGCCCCGCCAGGCCTTTCCGGCTCCTCGGGCTTAATTGGGAGGCGCTAGTTTAAATATGCTACTAGCTAGAAGCTGCAAGCGAGGTGCGGCTAGGGCGAGCACGCGAGCCACGAGATGCTGGGAAGGAAAACCCGTTCACATGGCTAGGCTGTCCAGTGCACCCAGATTGTGGGGCCGCACGTCTGTTTGACTTCAAAACTCAAACTACCCGTGTAAAATATTGGCTCGCAGTGAAGTGTAGTAGTACTATTTTTTTAAAGGCTGCCGTGCGTTCGGCCGGGATCGAACCCACAAAACGAGGTATACACTCCCGCGACCACTAGTAGTACTCGTTGGAGTACAACGCAACCTAGAATCGCCTTTTGTTGCTAGTAGTACGTACATTGTTCCTTACAAGAAACCCCTAAGAGCATGGTTAATAGTATAGCCAGCTGCTGGCTATAAGCCAGTGCCATGTCGTCTACAGCCCATCTTATAGCCAACATGTAGTAGTAGTTTATTTCATATAGCCAGCTGACTCAGCTCTATTGTACTTGCTCTAATAATGCAAGAAACCACTAAAATGCCAAGAAACTACTACCACTTGCATACATGGCAGACTTAAGATAAGACTACCTTATAAACCATTGTACATGCTCTTACCAACAAAAATCCTCGAGTGACCTCCTACCTCTGGCCCGTCCACCTAGTCATCTCGGCCATGGGACGCAGCTACCGCCGCCGGCAGAAGGCGAGGTCAAAACCGCCGGCGATGTAGAGCCCATGTTGCGGCAGCCCGGATGCCAGCTCCGTCCGGCGCTCGCGGCCGCTAGCTAGCCAAGATAGCTCCGTCCAGCTGCTTGTCTACAAGGTTTGCTAGCAAGATTGGCAAGGCAGCGCGGCGGCTTGCTCGCGCGCGCCGCGCTAAGGCCAGCCATCTGGCTCGAGCGAAGGCCAGCGCGGCGGCTTGCTCGCTCGTGAGTCACTCTCGGGCCAGCCTGCCAACCCGTGCGGAGGCCAGCGCGGCATCCGGCCCGTCCGGCGGAGCGGCGGCCAACTCGCTCATCACCGACGCCACCGACGAACACGCATCAGTACTATTTGAAGTAATGTTCAGGAAAAATAATGATTTGAGGGGGGAATAACAGTATAGAAGGTCAGATGTGGGTCCTTCATGTCAACGGTCAAACAAAATGTGTTGGTTTAAGCTGCCTCATCAGCACGGACATGTGGGCCAACCTTGTCATAAATGGGTTTAAACGAACCTAATCGGTAGGAGTACTAGGTAGTTTTTGGCGTGGATTAATAAATTTTGGGTATGCTTTTGCTATTTTTTGTACAATAGATTCCTCCTAGGGCTGGTTGAAAGTGGTAGTTTTTTGTTAAATACTCTACATATTGTAAGTAGGAGTGAAAGTTAAGCTTTGGAAGCCAATAAGCAAGGCTAGTTACATAGTGCATATGTGTACATGATTGAAAGTAAATATCAACCATGAGTGACTAATATCTTGATGGAAAACTCGAAACTATGGAATACTAGGAAAAGAAATGCATGGTTGGAAATACTAGCAATGCTCATGTCCGTTGCAACGAATCATAATTAGAATAATACTTATTCACAAACTTGGTACAAAACACTCTAATTTTGATATACATGTGTCACTAGAGATATATTATGTTTTAATTAGAATATATTCCTTGGGCTGTTTTAGTGAGGTCGGGGAGGGATGTGGTTGGTTTTAAGATACTAATTATGAGTTTTTCTGCAAATTGGTAGACAAGTGGGATGTTGGTGAGAAAAGGCAACAACTTACCTCACAATCATTAGATGTAGATCTAATGGTCAGAAACGACGGATGGCAGACACACCAACATCACCAACTTAGTCTTGTGTAGGGGTACTAGCAAGATCCGTGCATTGCACGGAACATCAAGATGCATTTTTTTATAAAACACTTGTTGTGATTGACCCTTACGGGAGTAATCCCATGTGTAAAAACTAATGATATCTCGAGAAATATGAGATAAGGTGAAGAGGAGTGGGGTGTGGTGGTGGTTGGTGGTCGAACTGAGCGGAGGCATGGGGATTGACAACGCCGGCAGCGGCCACCAGGCCAGTTTGTTCAAGAGGCTTCCTTTCTTAATTGCTCAATAATGAGGTTTGTTGGAGATAAGGATGAACGAGGAAAGGCCTTGTCTGCAAATGTGGAGAGGGGTGCGGGTATCTTTTAGTTTAATTTCCATCCGTCAGATATAGATCGGACGGTCTATATTGCAAGATGGCACACGTACCATCATCACCAACTCGGTTTTTATAAGAGAAGAAATATAAGTATGGAGATACAAACGTATTATCGACACTTGATTCCGTAAACTAGCATCTACATTCTATTCAATGCCTCGACATATGGGCCCTTAGCACAATGACTTCTCGACTGTGTAAAACGAAGATTTTCCCGTCGCCGACAAGGAGGGGGTGACGGCGGTGCGCTTTTTGGCTTGCTCTAGTCTTAGTAGTCATACTAGGTGGTCTAAGCACGTGTAGATTTATTCTTTTTCACGTCTCGTGTTCTCCGTACTGCCACGACTATTCATGAATAGATGGTAAGTTATTCACGGGGAAACCCTTGTTGAGCGTGTTTGCGAGAGAGAGAGAGAGAGTGTGTGTGTGCGTGTGTGATATGTTAGAGACTGAGGCAATGATAACAGATTCTTTGCGTCTATGTGTGTGGAGGATAGAGAGAGACATGTACATGGGGCTTTGTGTTGTGTAACGTGGACACATATACATAATTAGAGAGTGAGTGTGTGAGATACACATGCAGACATGAGGAGAGATGAGGATCCAGGTAAATGGGTGTTTGTTCGTGTCTGTGTGTGTTTGTGCACGCGTTTGTGTGTGAGAGGGAGAGAGTGTATGTGGAGTAGAGAGACCACTGATGATGTAAACCTAGTATAAGGGAAGGGGGAATGGTGTGACGTGTGTAGTAGCGAGATAGCACGGGTGCGGGCGGGGGGGCAGACTATTTGGAAGAGACATTGAGTGTGTGGGGGAGAGGGCTGTGAGAGCGAGAGAAAGAGAGAGCTAGCGCCGGAGAGAGAGAGAGAGAGAGAGAGAGAGAGAGAGAGAGGAAGAGAGGGGCGAGAGGGGTCGTTTGTGTCCATAAATGGCGTATAGATAGGGAGACAATGTTGATGTTGTCCGAAATTGGCCTATGAATGGAGACACAAGGGAAGCGAGTCATCGTGTGTGTGATAGGGACTTCATGAGAGAGCTAGAATAGATGGTGTAGAGAACAATGTGCGAAATCGAGAACGATTATACATTAGGGAGCTATGCAAAGAGTCACGACATATATGTATACAGGGAAGGAGCTGGGGCAGGTCCGCATGTGGGAGAGATAGAAAGAGGAGAGTGGTGCACAAGGAGACAAAGTGTGCTTGTTTGCAGTGGGGGTGGTGTGTGAGGTGAGTGCGCGAGAACCACATAACTAGGGAGATAGACGTTTGGGGGCGACGTTTTGTGTGTATGGGAAATATACACTCTACATAGTGCGTGTGCTTGGGTAAGAGAGATAGCGGGAGACCTAGAGAGTGAGGGAAGAGATGTGTGCATGCCCGAGAGACAAAGTGATAGAGACCTATGTTGGGGTCCGGACTTTACAAGAGAGAGGGGTGTTAATGTGCTCGTCTGTTGGTGTTTGGGGGAGAGAACGACTTCTCTGTGTGTGTGTGTGTGTGGTGGGGGGGGGGTTGACTTCAGATAAAGAGTGAGGTGTCTATATTTGAGGGACTTTAGCGTAATTGAGATATTGTGCACTCATGGTTGATAAATTTGTTTCATAGTTTGTACTATGAGATAACGATACTTTTGAACATGCGTGATATACCTTGATGTACCAGAATTACAAACCTAAGATTGGAATTTTGGAATTCGACTCCATCATTAGCTTTTGTAATTCATTTAAACGGAGGTACATTTTTTAAGCCGGGATTTCGTGATTTCAAATTCATATATCAAACCTAGAGATATACACATACGGGCATGTTCAAACTTTATAATCATCCACTTTATTCATACACATACACATTTTTGCTTTTGTCATCATATTTAGGATAAACACATTTGGAATTTCATTTGAATTGGACCGTATGATGGTATTTGCTTGTAGTAGCTCAATGATCCATATTTGAATTGAATGGACAATCTAAGTTTCGAGTTGGAGACATTGATTTTCAGAACTTGCACATTTTTTTTGCGTGCAAAACAAACAAATTGTCGGCCATGATATCAGTCGGCTGTACGAGAGCAGAATACTTATAATTTCAAGTGCCAAAAGCTTTCAAACTTCCCACTCACATCGAAATATCACGCGCCCGAAAGTTTAGCCCTGCGATATTCCTGTTTTACCCCTGCCACATGAATGGAAAAGGGCTGCTTTGGTAACTCTATTGTTTTCCCCTCTTTGCCCCCAACATTCTTCCCTAGAGACCCTCCCCTTCCCCTCCCCGACCCCCCCCCAACCACAGCAAGCCGCTGAATCTAGTCCTCCGCTGCAGCGGTGGACCTCACACCCCGTCGGATCTACCTTCCGCACCTTGGAACCCCCAACTGCCAACTCACCACTTCACCGGAGCCGCTTCAGCGACTGGCTTGTCCACCGCTCCAGATCTCCTTGACCGCCATCATGGTCCATCGCACCGGATCTGCTTAACCGGCGCCCTCATCCACCACAGTGTAGGCCCTTCACTGACTCCCTTGTCCGCCCCTTCGTTGGCCCTTCATACAAGCCCTCGTCCGCCGCAATAGATCCGCCTCACCAAAAGCACTGTACAACGTGCCCGCCGAAGCCTTCGTCCACTGCACCGGACCCGCTCCACGGACGCCATATTCAACTCCACCGGGCCTGCTTTACCGACGCCACAGCCTCATCAGGTTATTTTGATTTGTACTCCTTCGGTTTTTCTCTTTATCGTGCAACTGTTCACTTACCACAGATGAGCTTTCTTGTATGTCGACAGGCGGCGCAATCGTAGCACCGGAGCCGCTTCAGCGACGGCGACAGCCGGCCCAAACTCAACCGCAACACGAGCACCATCGACGATCCTTAGCTATCAAGTATGACAACGATACCTATACGCCGCCGAGAATCAGGTACTATTATCCAACGGCCGGCGCCTACGTTCACTTTCCTAGCATAAGCACCGCACCTTTGAATTTCTTCAAGGCATCATTCAGTTTTTCATGAGACGCGTTATTCTGCTTGCACCTATAGGGCCATACTTCTAGCAGTGAACATGTTACATGTGCTAAATTACATACCAGTGCACATATAGTTAATATGCTTTAGTTTTGTTCTGATGCCACCTGTTGGTTCCATCAGACTGCTTAATGTTCTCTATGCTTAATTACACATCAGCAAACTAGCATGTGGTTCCGCTGCTTTTTGTTCGTTTTACCCTACATTTTCTGATGCTAGCTATTACATCACTGCTCCGAGCCTCTGTTCATTACTTGTTTGTGTGTTCTTGATCTTCCCAAGTTGCATGACTAATTTGATGCTTCTACTAATTATGGAGCTGTCAACCCCATCAAGCAAAATATTTGTTCTTTTGGGGCTGGCACCTCAAACAAGCATAAAAATAGAGGGAAGCAGAGATACTCCCTCCGATTCTATTTATGTCAGGACCCCGATTCCAAGTCACATCGATCTAGCCGGCAACACCTCATATCACTTTGCGGCCTCACGCACGGTATCCCATGGGTGACGCCTTACCATGGCCCGGGACCGTTTGCGCCTTTTGGCTCACGTATATGACAGTGTCGCTAGCATCCATATGACAGAGAACCCGGGCCGACATGGCTAGTCGTGAACCCAAAGCGGCACAGACCTATGGAGACAGGCATACATGAATCACATCAAACATGTCGGTCATCAACGAGTGATTCCGGGCTGTAGCACTGGGCTAACAGGACTCCGGGGAACCCCGGGCTGTAGCAGGCTAGGCAGGACTCCGGAAGTCACCGTGTGACATTTCCCCGAAGGGACAGACATAGGGACGAAGTGAAACACATGCCGGCCAGTCAAGTGTCCTGAGCAGTAGTGCTGGGCTAGCAGGACTCCGGTGAACCGGGCTGTAGCGGACTACTATGGCTCAAGGAACACTAGACTACATTTCCCCATAAGAAAGGTTGCCAAGGATAAACAACTAGATTGTCGGATCCCACTCATACCAAGCATTTCAATCATACACACAATATGCCTGATATGAGTACATACAACATGGCATCACAACAAAACTCTACAACTCAAGTACTTTATTTAAAGGCTCCAGAGAGCCATACATAACATGTTCATACAGATAGGGGTCACATGACCCGACACTCAAGTCATACAAACATACAAGCACATGCGGAAGCAACTAGTCTGAGTACAGACTCTAGAAAGAAAGAAGGCATCTCGAAGCCTGTCTATCTACATAGGCCCTCCATGGCCAGGATCACCACCTGGGTGGCTAGTCACTCGTCGACGTCAAGGTCTACATAGAACCCATCGAAGGGGGCGGTGTTGTCGTCTGAAAACAGTATTTAAGCAAACATGAGTACAAAGGTACTCAGCAAGTCTTACATCAGAACCTACTATACATGCTTATTCTCAAGAAGGTGGTGGGGTTAAAGCAGCAAGCCAGCTTTGACTCTTGGCTAAGCTATCCTACGGAACTTCACCAGTAAAATAGTTTTCGCACACGAGTCCACTACTCACCAACACAATACTCCACCGGGGATCCTCCCTCGTCATCCTACGAGAGGGCCATCCTCGGTACTCACACTTATCTTGAGTCTTTTAGTAGTATCCATTAACTTGTCTATGAACTGTATAGGCAACCAAGTAGTCCTTTACCGCGGACGCGGCTATTCGAATAGTTTTATACCCTGCAGGGGTGTACTTCGTCACACACGCTTTCACCACTTACCACCGTTTACACGACATGTACTCGGCAACCTTCAAGCGGAAGCCCAGCGAGGGTGTCGGCCACGGCCTACCTAAACACTTAAGTCTCTAGTCCAGGTTTATCGCCTATCCAGGTTCCATCCGCAGGGAGTCTGGCCGAGGTTTCCACATACGGCCCCGAACGATGTGAACAGGGTTCCGAGACGCCAAACGGGCGCCCAACATACCCGGCCACGGTGTATCTACCGCAACATAGCCCACCCCTAGGGTCAGCGCTACGCACGGCCGCCAACACATAACCTACAAACACCAGAAACTATTTGCAACTCCTGGACAGAGTACTAGGGTGATTAAGAAGCCGAGAGGGTCAATTAAGGATCCCAATGCATGGTAGTAGCTGAATCTTAAAATCACACATACAGATCTCAGTTCTTAGGGACGGCCTCAATGAAACAACCCACCATGTACTCCTACATGGCCTCTCATCGATACCTTTACCAAAACATGTTCAACACATCCCTCACATTACCGACATAAGCATTTCACTCTAGCCCATCACCCAGATGAACCAGACCTGACACAACTCTAAGCATAGCAGGCATAGCAAGGTAGGAATCACATACATGGCTCAATCAACTCCTACACATGCTAGTGGGTTTCATCTAGTTACTGTGGCAATGACAGGTCATGCAGAGGATAAGGGTTCAACTACCGTAGCACACAGCAGTTTGAATCGCGTTGTCTTAATGCAGTAAATAAGAGCAGAAGCGAGAACATGGGTTTGTATCGGAATGATCAATGGTTGCTTTACTGATGGAGTGGTAGCGGGATATTGCCCTTCAGTTGGATACTCGTGAATATCCTCGGAGGCAGAACCTACCACGGGGAACACATCGGAACACAATCAACACATGACGATATGCAACAATATGATGCATGCTATGACATGGCAATATGAATGTGTTTTGGCCTAATGCAAGCTAGAATAGAAAGGGATGAACTCATTTGAAGCAAAGATTCAAATATTAGCTCATTAAGCATGGCCTTAAGAGTGCATTTCCTTATTCTGCTTAAACAGAAAGGTAAACTTGTTTTGTCATGCATGAAACCATTATAGATGGATAGATTGAATTTTTCTGATAATTTTTCATATATAAATTATTTCATTTGGAGTTACGGTTGAATTTCTATGATTTTTAGAAGTTTTAAACATTTTCTGGAATTTCCTGAATAAAAATAAATCCAGAAAATGCAATACTGCGTCAGCATTGCGTCATGCTGACCTCAGTAGGTCAAAGGCGCCAGCCCAGGTCAAACCTGACTGGTGGGCCCCTTCTGTCAGCCTCTCAGCTAATTAGCAAAATTAGATTAACACTAATTAGTTGTCAGTGGGGCCTGGGCCCACATGTCAGTGACTGATTTAATTAAAACTAATTAAGACTAATCCTAATTTAGTTAGCCGACCGGCCCCACCTGTCATAGACTTAGGGGGTCTTCTTGGGCCCACCCAGGGGTCAAACTGGGTCAACACGTCGGCGGCTCGACGCCGGCGAGGCCCGAGACGGCGGAGGGCTTTGGATTTGGTCCTCCGGTGACCAAATCGACGGCGGAGACGTGCTACGCGTAGCTGGGGCTCGTGCGCATCTAGTGGGGCAAGTGGGAGGAGCTGGGGTGGAGCGAGCTCGCCGGAATCGAGCTCGTGGCGGCGGCCGGAGTTCGGGCGAGGTCGGTTTCGACGCTACGGTGCACGAGAGGGAGAACTGGGGTGGCTACGGGTTCTTGGTGCTGCACTAAGCACGGTGAGGCGCGCCGTTGTGGGCTTGCACGGCTATGGCCACGGCTGCGCCATGGCCGGCGGCGAGAAGCTCTCGGCCGCGGTGGAAAATGGAGCTAGGGGACGAGCGCGAGCACGAGAGAAGAGGGGAAACGAAGAGGAGCTCACAGCGAAGTCGGAGAGGGGGTCAGCGGGCTCGGGGAGGTCTTGTCGGCGGCGAATTCGACCGGAGATGGCTCGGGTGCCCGAGGTTGAAGACGAGGGCGAAGGCGGCGATGCGGGGCCTCCGGCGATGCGTGGCTCGGTGGGGAGGACGAGGGAGTCGAGGCGGAGCTAATGGGCTCGTCGGAGGGGCGAGGGAGTGGCTATGGTGACAACTACGGCGATCGGCGGTGAGGGACGCGCTCGGCCGTCACGGGAGAGAGAGAGGGAGACGAGGGGGAGAGTGAGCGAGTGCGAGAGGGAGACGTGGGGGTCGCGTGGCACTTCAGGGCATCTCCCGGGCGTCAGCGGAAGCAGGAGGTGGCCGGCGTGTGGCCGCGGGCGCCGGCCACGCGCTCCGCGTCCTTCTGGCGCGAGGAGGACGACGACTGGCAGCGCCAGCAGGCTGGGCCGAGCCAGGTGGCTGGGCCAGCACAGTTAAGGCCCAGGTGGGCTTCTTTCTCCTCTTTTTTTTATTTAGTTTCTGTTTTCTATTTAACTGCAACTGTTGGGGTTTAAATAAAATACTAAAACGTTTCCAAAAATCCTGAAAATAAATGTGGCCTCTGTTTAGATTATTTCCAACAGGAAACATTTATTCCCAGAATTATTTGAGCATTTAGATTATTTTATAGCATTTAAATGCCCAAATTCAAATACTTATGATTTAATTCAATGACCTTCTGTTGACCTAGAAAATTGTGCACCTATTTTGCCAGAGGTTCTAACCTAAGACAAAGAGGGTGAACTTCTTAGAAGGGCATTTCAGGTTCATTGAAAATATTTTTAGTAAACCCTAGTTGTTTCCAAGGGGGGGTGTGTTGGGGGTTCTGTCTTCCCCTATTCAAATTTAAGAGGAATTTAAACATGATGCACATTCTAATGCTTGAACTAGCTAGGGTGTGACAACTTACTCTGCCCATAACTCTTGACCCGCATACCAAGGAGGGCACTGGTTTAATTTTTCTGGACTAATTTGCCAATTAATTAGGGTAGAGGCGGATGGGGCGGGGCACAAAAGGAAACCAACTCTAGGAATCGGCAACGTGCAGACTAATACGAGAAAACTGATAAAAAGTTATACGCAAAGTAAAAAGAATCGGAGGGAGTATTGTCGTGTATGCACACACCCTTCTTTCATTAGTTTAGATGAACCATTGATGATCAATTCGGACTAGTGCATGCGATTAAAATTAATTTTACCTAAATAGATGGTGCAGAATAAACTACAACAACTAGATTTGCAACCACGGGATGCTGACGATATCTTCAAAGAACATTGCAACAGCAGCTAGGCTTCACAGCAACATATGGTAAGCCAGTGTGTTTTAGTACATGTGAAATGTAATGCGAATGGGCTGCTTTCTTGGCTTGTGGCCTCAACATGTAATCCTACCGAATTACAAATAGTTCAGTTGTCTGCTTTGCTATATTGCTTGATTCGAATGCTTATTTGTTGTTACGCTATACCTGAGTTGGCCAATATGTCAGCAGTGCCTGTTGTACTATCGTAAAGAAATGCATGCCTATTTCATTTGAGTCCTTAACTTTTCCTCTCAACTTCATCACATGACTGTCTTCGTAGTTTATATGAGGCCACACTATTAAGTGCTTTGATGCCTTGGCAACTTAAATATAGCGGTTGTACACTCCCTTTCAACTAGGGATGTCAACTAGGTCCGGTTTAATCCCGATTAAAGTCCACTAGTGGTATGATAGTTCAAAAGAGTTTTTGTTTTTTGAGGAAAATGAAATAGGGAGGTAGCAAAAAACTAACTAGATGGGACTGGCGGATTTCGTTTATTTGCCACTTACATCCCTAGTTTCATCTTACCATTTTAATTTCTTTTCGGCTGATGCTGCTTCGAACCATTTAAATATAGTTTGCCATGCTCGGCAATAATTCGTCCGTCGTTTACCATGTAAGCTTACTGCCTGGATCATACGATAACTATCTCTTACTGATGTCCAGCGGAAACCTTTTAGGATGCCATTCACACTAGGACACAATGTACAACCCCAGAATCTATTTGTGGAAGCAGTGCGCCATCCATGTTACCAGATGGTAGCAGTTCAGAGGCAACACCGCCGGAGAGCAGTCTGAGCACAGATATTATAGTGCTTGAGGCTCTACTAGAGGCAGAAAGAGATGGTGTGGCTGCCATGAATGAGGTAATATTTCTTGAGGCTGGAAATTACGGAATTAGCAGCACGGATTATGCAAGCAACCCAAGAATTGGAGGAAGTAAGAATGTTGCATTTGAAGACGGAGGAGGTCCTGCTGTTTCTGCTATCTGAAGCCCAAGATAGTCCCAGTTCTTCTTTAGATATCAGTTCAAATTTTCATTAGATTATTTTACTTGCATGTTGTGTCATGTCTCTGAATGGATTATGTTGCAAGACCCCCTATGTTGTCCATGTGTTGTAATGATCCGAATTTTTTAGGCGAGGTAATCCTCAGAACTTGTATGATTGACATAAGGTGAACTGTTTGTCATGTGAGCATATTGTATTGGATGAAATAACTGTTTGACTTAGAGTGTATCCAACCTACTGAATTCGAAGATCACGGCATTTCTAAATCATAACCATATATAAAGGTGGAATAAATCTTTGTTGTGGTTTTGAAGAAATAAATAACAAAACGTATAATTATATGTGGATATTCGTAATCGAATACAAATTGAATTTGAATTTAGTTTGCCAGGTCCTGGGGCAAACGTGAATGCTAATTCTCCCAAGTTTTGAATGAAGCGGGTAAACACCCACTATAATTTGTGGGCTGCTAGAAGCAAGTGTTTGCGAGATGGAAATTACTATCTACCCCTGACACTTGACATCCTTATCGACAGGATTTACACTGCTGTCGATAGGGGTAGACTAGTAACTTCAATCAGACGTGACATGACGGCCTCTGAGCCCATTCAGACACGGTGGGCGCCAAACGTAGGCGGCAAAACATATTTGATTCAAGCTCGTCCGAAAGACATGTGTCTCTTCCTCCATTTCCCCATTCATACACGGTGGGCGGCAAAACAAACTCTCCTCTTCCGAAATCGATGTAGGCTTATATTTTAAATAGGGGCAGATGTGTAACTTCCATTAGACGTGACACAACCGCCCTACCTGTCAGCCCCGTTCATACACCGTGGGCACCAACCATGGGCAGCAAAACACCCTCTCCTCGCCCGAAATAGTTACCGGCAAATATTTGGGAGATGCGAGATTACCGTCCTATCCCCAACCACGATGTCTGAAATTTTAAACGGGGGATAAGTTCGTAACTTTCCCCCATTTCAGAGAAGCGTGTCCCAAATTTTGAGATCCCCCCTCCCGTCCATTTCCCCATTCATACACCGTCGGCGGCACAACAACCTCCGCGCTGCGGCCAGCCTCCTCCGTCCGCCACTCCATCCTCCACCTTGCCGGAGCCGCTACCCCTACCCCGTCGTCCACTTCAAGAGATGGACGTCTCTCATCCACGGCACTGGACCAGCATCCTTTCATCGCCTCCTCTCGCTTCATCGGCGCCGTCATCCACCTTGTCGTTGCCGCTCCTACGACCGCCTCGTCCACAGCAACAGGATATATCCCCCGACCCGGCCATCTGCCGTCTAAAGTCTTCTTCCCCGCCGCCGACAGCCATCGCACCCGCAGCACCCTCAACGTATCAGCATAGGACTACATGGCATCGCAAGAGAGGTGGTACTATTCCATATGTGCTTAAGTTATGGATCTCACCCGGAAAATAGATCGTAATTTGTTTACTGTACTTTTCTTGTCCGTACCAAATCGTAGTGGCTAGTTGAAAGCAAACATTGGTTGCGAAGTAGCTTTGTCCGGTTTGCACCTTCAGATCCGCCATGGCACGGGCACTATACTCGTAAAGCTTATTGGTTTCCCCCCTTTATATTCACTACCATCATCGTAGGTGCTTCGTGTCGTGCTAGCACTGCTCCTCAAGACCTCAACCCAAAGCTTACATGTTGAAATACGAATCTGATATGATGCTCATATCACTAAAACAGAGAACGTTTAATTGTTCACCTAATGTTCCTATATTCATTTCAAAAAGCATGTGCGCCACCCACTAGTCCAGCTAGTTCCACTTTCTTGATTTTTCTCTTGATGCTTAGGGTTTTCCCCTTTTATCTACTCTACTATGATCTGCGTAGGTGCTTTCTGTCGTACTAGCATTACTCCACCCTTCAAGCTAACCAACACAACACTCACAATTCGAAAGCTTAGTTGTTCAAATATGATTGTGATATGATACTGATATTAGTTAACTGACACATTTAATTGGTTAGCTAAAGGTCCCACTTGAGTTTCCAAATGCATGTCGCGACATATAGAGAGACAGCATAATTGCATTTCTTTGTCACTTGTTGACCGTACTTTCTTGTCCATACCAAATCTTAGTTGTTATTTCAAAGAAAACATCGGTTGCTAACTACCCTTTGCGCGGTTTGCAGCTTCAGATCTGCCATCCCACTGCCACGGTCAACATTGTACTCAGCATGCTTATGTTTTCCCCATTTTATGATGACCACAATCAGCCTACGTGGTTCGTGTCGTAATAGCGCTGCTCCACCCATCGAGCTAAACAAGCTTAGTTGTACAAATTCATATCTGATATTATTGTTGATATTAGTAAAACTGAGAGATGTTTAATTGGTTAGCCAAATGTTCCTACTTTAGTTTCGAAATGCATGTGAGTCACATATGGAGAGACCGGAAAGAATAGTATTTCTCTGTGCGCTCTGGTTCATCATGGGTGGCCAACCGACATTGTATTAAAAGACTTGTAATATCTTCAATCTGCTTGCTCTTCTGCTCTTCTTTAAGATGATACTCTTCTCTTGCGGTCGACTGGTCAGGTCGAGTTGTTCTCCCTTAGTATATTTTGAATCTGTCAGGTCAGGTCGACTTGTTCTTCTTTACTATATGTTGAAGCTATCATCTGCGAAGTGTCATCACTTCTGGAGCTCTCATATTTTGAGTAGTAGGCCACATTATATTAATGCACACAACAAATTACAGCATGCATGGCATCTTTTAAAAGAATTGCAGAGATAGCACAAAGGGGTTTAGAGGGAGGCAATATTGGATTAGAATCACTTCTGCATTACAAAGAAAATCTAACTTGTTTTTATGTTTTCATGCATGTTAGATATTGAACATTATCAAAATCAAAATGAGAATGGGTGCACGAGAGGAATATTGTGGAATGATCCACTGCCTAACAAACTTGGCATGGTGGAGGATGGCCTATCTTATTCACCCATCAAGGTGCTTGCTCTAACTTTGCAAAGTTGTATTGGTCGCACATATTTTGCTTCTGACCTCTTGCATTACTTCTACTTTGTTACACCATATGCTTAGTTTAAGCATCATATATGAGTATATGCCATACCTATCCATTTTCTGTACCTATTCCATGTGTCTTCACACTATGTTTTTCCAGTCAAATGTTGTTCTTTCGTAATAGGTGTCCAAAAGGAAGAGGGTGAGTGCAGGTCGTCAAGGAGTACAAACTAGGTATTTGGAAAAGGTAGTGATACATGTTAAATCAGATAGATCAGCAGCCACAGAAAACACAGGCCAAACTGTACCACACTTTACCCCTACTCCAGTGGCCAAACCCCTATTAGAACTGCTGGGAGCCCAACGTCAGGTACTGTCTATGATATCAATTCAAAATTTGAACTCCTAAACTTCTGCTTGTGCCTTACCTTCTCTCATGTATGAAAACTAATTTCAGATGAATCTCCTTGCTCAAAGGATAATACGATATCAAAACAATAATGGGCTTTGCATTGCTCTTGCCAGTACCTCTCTCCATTTTGCCTTGTAACATTGTACTTAATTAATTGCTATTTGATTATGTATCATTAGTCTGCACCTGAGCTTCATTATCCTCTGTTTCTTCCAATATTATTTGATCTATATTTACTCTTTGCAAAATGTAGAATAATGCAACGCTTATAAAGAATTTTCTTTGGGGAATTTATTGAATTATCCTTCCATCAACATGGAGAAGGGCTTTGTCCAGCCCGTGTTAACATGTAATGTAAGTTCATCCTTCTCAAGCCTTCAAACTTTGTTCTAGTATAGATTTGGATAGGCATCATTTCCTCCACTGTTGTTTGCTTTGCTGTTTACATCTGATTGGATGTTTGCAACAACTACCACTTTCAAATTGTAGTTGTAAAAACATGTTCCTTATGCAGAACAGATCCATTTATTTGCTTATATAATTGTGAAACCTGTTACATGTCTCCTTGTTTCTCTTTCAGACTCGTATCTCTTACGCCAGGCAGAACTTTAGGGAAGATAGTGAACCAAACCATCTTGAGGACAGCGAGATGACCCCAAGGTCCTATCTTGATGAAGACAGTGAGTTGAAGCTACTCACCAGCAGGTGTGAGACAACCTCTGTGCAGTCGCTGCCTCAATCAGTTCGACTTCTTCAGTCTCGACTTAAAGCGGAAAGGCTTGCTTCAGCTCAGCTCTGACTTGAAGTCAAAGATGCAATGAAGATGTCAGAGGACTGCCGTGCGCACCATCATGCCTTAAATCTAGTGTTGATGCATCTATCGTTGACACAACTGAGGTCTACTCAGCTTCTTCAGCTGTTTGGGGGGCCCGACCTGGCCAGGCCTAGTGCCTTCTGAAGTGCTCTCAGTTTTGTATATTCTTTTGTCGGCGTGTTTATTTGCACTGGTGGCGAACTTTGATGCCCAGTGGATGTAATATGTGTGATAGCCGTGATAGCCTAGCGTAAGTTGCTTGCTTATTTATTTCCTTGTTGTCTTCTTTATTTGTTTGCTTCTAGTCATTGCAGTTCATTTTCCGCGGATTGCTAGTGGCTGCAATAACCTATTTTTTAAAACTAGGCCACAATAACCATGGGCTAATATTTACTGTAGCGACACTGGGCCTCCTACGGGCCGTAGAAACAGTGGGCCTTCTACGGGCCGTAGAAACAATGGGCCTTCTACGGGTTGTATCATCAATGGGCCTTCTACGGGCAGTATGATCGATGTCCAAACATGGGCCAATAACAGGCCGCATTATCGCCGTAAACGGGCTAGAGTTGGAATCGTCCGTTCATGGGCCGACCATAACAGGCCATCGTTAATAGGCCGTATTTGATGACGCTATGAAAACGGCCCAACGTATTAACGGACCACAAACGGTCCGACTATAACCACGGGCTGAATTTGGCCCACAACCAGAAAATGACAGTAACGGGCCGTAAGTAAACGAATGCTGGAAATGAGCCCAAGAATAAATGGGCTCTGAGAAGGCCGAAAGATAACATGGGCTGGAAACAGCCCAACGGAATAACGGGCCATTAATGGGTATAAAGTGATACACTGTTCATTACGGGCCAGTTTCACCACGAGCCATTAATGGGTGTGAAGTGATACACTGTTCATTACGGGCCAGTTTCACCACGGGCTGTTAGTAGGCCAAGAGTTACAAGGGCCTCATATGGGCTGAAAGACGTCATGGGCCATACATGGGCCAGAAGTGAAAATGGGCTGGAATCATATTGGATGGCCCAGATGACGCTATTGGGCCTAATTCGGATAGGGCGTAACGGGCCTTGGGTTAGCGGGCTGTAAATTGGCTATATTCGAACATGCCGTTAATAGGCTTTCCATGGGCCGGCCTGCCAGCTTTTGACCAAGTCAAACGGACCGGCCTTTTCACAGAAATGGGCCTCTGTTGGGCCGTGCCACGTGTCGACGTATCATAGGCGCCTTCCGTCCAATGAGTGGTTGACATCTATCCCAACGATGAGCCGACACGTGTTTCCTCCAGCCAATGATGATTTTACACGTGGAAAATCCCCATTGGTCGGGGCTGTTAACGGGTTATCGGATCCAAAACCCGACCCGATAGCTTAACAGCGTTCCGTTACGGTGGATGCCACGTGTCGGTCACCCTTGACTAAAGCACTTCTGTGACGCGCGATTTATCGTCATGGAAGTGGACACTTCCGTGATGATAATTTTGGTAATGTCATGGAACACTTCTACGACAGCACAGGTATGACTATCTAGATTCTGTCATAAATTTGTCAGGGATGTACATGCATGACAAAAAAGCGACCTACTATGACAAACACATATCATCACGGAAGTGTATTTTTTTTGTAGTGCCAAGAGGCCCTTGACTTTGCTGAAATGTCGATTAACTTCCGTTCCGGCAAATTCAGGTACTCCATATTTCCTATTTTTAGCAAAGGTCATGCTGAAATTTTCCGTGAATTTTAGCATGACTTTGCTAAAAATAGGACATATGGGGTACTTGCGACTAATGCATGGGCGTGGATATCTTAGTACTTAATTAAGTAGGATCAACTACCCCTTTATTCTTGCTGCATTAAACCATAGGTGGCAATAGAGCCAAGTGATTAGGCCCAACTTAGAATTCTCCTTCCCTTTTCTTGATAGGGTATATTATTAGAAGATACCCATATATATCAGTCAACCTAGGGGTGAAGTGCGGTGAAGAGAATGATTGACAAAGGTGATAGTTACGAGAAGATCAAGGCGAAAAATCCTTCGATCAGCGAAGATGACTACAAGGAGTTCAAGATCAAGTGCGAGAGCAGCGCAACTGTGGAATCAAGTCAGTGGGGGAAAGAAATGCAGGAGTTGAACTTAGGGGTCCACCAACTCGGTCCCGGTGGTTACAGAGTGGCGGAGCCTATATGGGACAAGGAGGACGCGGAGCGTGCCGAGCAAGGCCTACCGCCCCGCTTCGAGAAATACCGTGACAAGCAGACCAGGAACTATGTCAGGGCCCGGTACAAGGAGGACCCAGTAACAAAGGAGCTTACCACGGATTCGAAGACTAGGGCGCTTGAGCGTGTTCTGGTAAGGAATACACCCCCGCGTAATTAGCTCCATATGGTTGCATTCTAATTAATGAAGCCAAATTTCTAAATGGTTCACATTCCTTCCGCGGGAGACTGAAAGCAGTGGCGCGGGGTCGTCTCAGAGCTCCCCTTGGGACAACACTCTAAATAGGGCGTTGAACATAATGAAAAAGAATGATAAGCTCAGTAAGCCGTCGTCAGCTGGTCGTGTGGCCGGCAAAGGCTTGTCCACAAAATGGTCGTCATACTATAATGCTGGTGGGCGAAAGGAGAGAAAGACCATCTCGGAAAGCCAGTCGCGCGAGGTTCAAGAACTCAAGGCACAAGTGGCGTGGATTCCGGAGATTATCCAAGAGCAAGTGCAACAACAAATGGGAACGACGCTCACCGCCATTGTGCCTACCTTGATTTAGGGGCTAACGACATGGATTGCGGGCGGCCAATAGGGGCCGCCCCCGGTTCCCAGCTTCACGGCCAGCAACTCGCACAACACGCAGGCGGCACCATTGGTGTCTCCGGCGGAGGCGCTATTGGTGTCTCCTATGCCGGCACAGGCATTGGATCTTAATGCACCCGGGTGTACGCCGACCGGCACCTCGGCAGCAAGCGGCCCCTCCGTCAGTTGCACGCCCGCCGTTGGCGGTGCCTTGACATTATCCGAGCTCAACGCCATCACGGTAACTAAGCCTCTCAGCCGATGACTTCATCTCCTTGCCTTTGACTGGGCATCCCTGACGCCCTACATGTTTTCGCAGGGCGCCGCCGATGTTCCATGCACTCTCCTGCACTTCGTGGGTGGCGAGTTGATCGATGTCGCCAATGGCAGAATTGTTCAACCGGGCAACCCCGTGTTCCACGGTAATCCGATGCCACCCACCGTGTATAGGGTTGAACTGGTTCGGGTGCTGCCAGGCTGCGACGAGTTGTTACCTCCGATTCGACCCACTGGGGACGACGAAGATGATGTGATGACCCTCAGCGCCTGCGTAAGCTGGCCCCTTCCTTGGCTGAAGAGCCAGATTCGTTTGGGGGCGGGGGACACCGCCTCATAGACAACACCGCCAGTCGTGCTGATGCCAAGCCATGGCAAGACCGCCGCAACGCTACCGGACATGCCGGACATCCCTATGGCACAGGATCCGGACGGCGATGACAACGACGACGATACATTTACCAACCTCGATAAGTAATTTGCCGAACATGGGTACGGTGACGAATTCTTTGGGCCTCCTTCTCACGAATCCAACCCTGAAAAAGACTACCGCGATCTAGCTGGTACCGCGGAGAAACCCAATTGCAACAGGCATCGTCTGGCGTTCAATTCTCAGGAGACGCCTCCAGCTGCCGCCTTCACCGAGCCTCAGATAGCCTAGGTGCGAAATATCATCAGCCCCAACACACTCAAGAAGGCGGTCAGTGAGCAGAACTCGATCCCATTACAGCAGAAGATGAAGGGACGGAAAAGAAAGAGTAACAAGGGTGCGAGCCAGCCGGCACCGAGTACGATCCGTGCTCAGGACGGGCCACCTTCTCCTAAGGATATCTCGAGGAGGGTGCATGTGGCGGGTAGGCCGATGCTACTGACTAATCTGCTCAATGCTGCAACCAGTGCTATGCGGAGTCTGCATGACAGTGTTCTTTCTTTGGAGAAGCGGCATCTCTCCGAGAATGATGTGGCATACCCAGTTTTTGTGGCCAAGGTGCCAGAGGGCAAGGGCTTTGTCGATAGCGCCATCGGGGGTATGATCGTCCTACGGTTTGATGACATCTTCGCTATATTTAACCTTCATCCGCTGCACTACATCTTCGTTCGGCTATTTTCGCTGAGTATGGAGATGCGGATCATTAGAGACAAGACCCCGGACATCGTGATAGTCGACCCCTTCTACATGCGTGCCAAGCTCTTGGGTGGCGCTGGGGACCGACAAGTCGCGAGTTCATACCTCGAAGGTGTCATTCTGGCAAACCCAGATAAGGATAACTTCCTCGTGCCTTACTTTACCGAGTAAGTCATCCCCTCACCGCCCTGTAACATATGATTTCTTAGATTTCGATCGTTCTTTTTTTCTAACATTCCGTGTTTTGAGTAGTGACACACATTGCACACTCATCCTCTTAAGCCCGAAATATTCCATGGCCACGTATTTCGACTCGGACCGTCAGTCGAAGAAAGACTACACAAATATCAAGAAAGTTCTTGATGATATTCTCCCTGGCTACGCCAGATCTGGAGGCACCTTCACTAGGCCAATTCGTAGGTACGGAAAGCACGTGTTGGCCCACAATACAACGTTCCCCTGCGTCAAGCAGCCGCCTGGCGGTCACGACGTTGTAAAACGACGGCCAGTGAATTGTAATACGACTCACTATAGGGCGAATTCGAGCTCGGTACCCGGGGATCCTCTAGAGTCGACCTGCAGGCATGCAAGCTTGTCGGCAATCCAGGGTGCGGACATTAGAGAAGAATTCTTTCGCATCCAATCAGAGTTTGCGGAAATCATCCATCAAGATGCCCTTCGTACCTCGGGGCAGTTCTACCTCAGATATCAACCGTCCAATAGTGAGATAGAAACAACGCTACAAATGCAGGCTGACAACGTCCGCGATTTCATGACCATCATGATAGACGGCGGCTTCATCCACGCTCCGGTCCCTGAGTCGAGTCGAAAGTAGTGATGCTATGCGTAGTTCTGAAATATCGATTGGCTCATGTTGTAATTAAACTTTAATGAACCTGTATGTCTCTTTGGTTTGGACAGTCGTTCAACTTATATGTAATCGATGCTATTTATTATTAGGACCATGAATCATGCTATTAATGTCTTCCTTTTCTCTTCCAATACTTTTGTTGCATACTTATATATTACTTATATATTGTCTGTGAATTGCTACTAACGTTTTGTTTGGCTAGTGCATAGAGATGTCGTCGTATGTCGTGTACAAGGGTAAGGTTCCCGGAGTCTACGACGACTGGGAGGAGTGTCGGAGACAGGTTCACCATTTCAGCGGTAACAGTAACAAAGGGTACACCACTAGGGCGGAGGCGGAAGCTAGACACGCGCGCTATCTGGCGGGAGAGAGGAAGGAGCATTTGAGGAACCAGATGAAGACTAGTTTCATCGCGATGATGCTCATCATGATGACCGCGGCTCTCTTCTATGTGATGGTAGTTTAGATGGTCGATATCGACTTGTAATGTGAAGACAAACTCGCTACTCGCGGTCTCGAGACTTGTAATGTTCTAACTTTGTTCGGTATTTTAAATTCGGAAACTAATATGATGAATTGTATTCGGAGACTAATCTTCTATTGTATTCGATAAATCTGCTGTTTATATGTTGTGCTCTCTATATTTTGTGCAGTAATATGTTTTGTAACCTGTGCAAATATCATAAAAGAAAAAATCCCTAATATTCATACTAGTGGCGCACCACTCAGCACTTTAGTGGCACACTACAAAAAGCACACTAGTGGCGCATCATCAACTAGTGCGCCATTAGTAAGCTAGAGCACATGGGTAAATATGGACCCCTGGGAGGCATACTAATGGTGCACCGTGGGATATACTAATGGCGCACTGCGTGGTGTGCCATTAGTATACCAGATACTAATGGCGCACCTGTGGTGCGCCATTAGTAAAAATATTCTAATGGCGTGATGCTAGTGGCGCACCTGTAGTGCGCCATTAGTAGCCAAAACAGGTGCGCCACTAGCAGGCCTTTTCCTAGTAGTGGTGTCTCTTTATTTACCAATCTGAAATGGTATAAATTGACAGTACACTCACCATTCATGATTATACGTTGTTTGGAACTACATCTATGCTTGTGCTCTTGATCTGTAATCCACTGGTCTGGTGAAGCTGGCCGCTCCTGCACAATGCCATTTCCTGCCATCTTAACTATGAACAATGCCTATTATGTTAATGCTATTTTAAACCGTGTCTCTTTATTTCTGACAAAGAAATGAGATGAATTGACAGCGCTGATGCTTATACATGCAAAACCTGTTATCTACCTACTTGTTTCTCTTTCAGGGTGACAACACTGCTGCTAGGAAGAACTGCCACAATGATAGTGAGATGAACCCATTGTTTGTCCCTCTAATACATATTCCAGAGGAGAAGGGAAAACATATTGAGGGTAGGGATACAAACACAAAGTCACATCTTGATGTAGTGTCAAACTTACTCAGTGACACAAGCTCGATGAAGTCGCCGCCTGAATCTGTTCGACTTCTTTAGTCTGAAATTCAAGCAGAAATACATGCTTCCGCTCAAATACGACTAGAACTACAATCTCTATGCAAGATTAACTGTAAGTACAGGACGTTTATTAATGCTATGCAGCTTAAGTTGGTGGATATGAGCGCCAAAGAAGCGCAGTCTCATCAGGTTGCTAAGTTGCTTGTGCTGCAGTTGCTGGGTCGGGCTAACCTTTCTTGAACTGTGTTGAAGTGATGTCGGTTCTGTCTATTATTTTGTCTGCCTATTAACTTCCACTAGTGGCGACCTGCCCAGTTTATGTAATCTGCTGTCTGGTTGCCCTTTATTATCACTGGCGGCGAACTTTGATGCCGAGGGGATGTAATATGCTGTAATTTCTTTGTTGTATAGTCTAGGTTTATTCTTGGCCAGTATGCTGTAATTTAGGCCGGAAGGTTCAGTGGATCTCAGTGTTGTCGGTCTTCAGGGCGGCCCATTACTCATATGGGCCAAAACGTGGGCCTATAATCATCTTGGGCCATTAGCAAGTCTAAACCTTATGGTTGTTTCCCTCCTTTAATAGGCCAAGTAAAGTTCTGGCCAGCTGGGCCAGAGAATACAATGGGCTTTTAACAGGCTACAACCTAGATTGGGCTAGCGTTGAGCCGAAAAATTCACGGGCCAATATAGGCTGAAACTGCCTAAGGCCCATGTTTGGCCCAAATAGGGCGAGCAGTTAACAAGCCAAAATATATCTCAGGCTCGTTTGGCCCAATAAAATTATGGGCTTTAAGCATGCCGGTATCCACGCGGGCTATAGGCCCAAAAGTTTCATGGTCCATGATCAGATGGGCTGTAAGAAGGCCGGATTCAATGCGGGCTGTAATTAGGCCCAACTGTTACACGTGCCATTAACAGGCCGATAGGCCAGTTGGGCTGAAATTTATCCACGAAGACTACGGGCCATTAAGAGGCCTAAAGTTACTTCAGACAAGAAATAGCCCAGTTTCTGTGTGGCCCATTAAATGGCCTAAAGTTAAACCGGGCCGACAACGTCCCAGATACTCCACGGGCCGCTAACAGGCCGAAACTATTATTGGGTCGAACTGGTAAACGGGCATTTAACAAGCTGAAATACAAACATGTCTTAGAATGGGCCCAAAGGTATAATGGCCTGTTAACGGGCCTCGTCCGATATGGGCCGTAATTTGGCCCAAAACTCGGCAGGCTGTGAACGGTCCTGATCTGATATGGTCCTCAATTTGACCCAAAACATGACAGGCTGTTAAGGGGCCAGCCCACTAGTGTCTAAAAAAACATGGTGGGCCTTTAGCTGGGCTGGCCTTTTCACCGGTATGGGCCTCTATTGGGCCGGCCACGTGTCGATGTATCATAGGTGCCTCCTGTCCAATGAGTGGATGACATCTGTCCCAACGAGGAGCTGACATGTGGTTCTGTCGGCCAATGAGAATTTTACACGTGGAAAATCCCCATTGGCCCGGTCTGTTAACGGGTTATCGGATCCAAAACCGGAACAGATAGCTTAACGGCGAGCCGTTACGGTCGATGCCACGTGGCGGTCACCCTTGACGAAAGCACTTCTATGACGCGTGATTTATCATCGTGGAAGTGGACACTTCCGCGATGATAATTTTGGTAATGTCATGGAACACTTCTACGACACCACAGGTATGACTATCTTGATTTTGTCATAAAATCATCATGGATGTACATGCATGATAGAAAACATGACCTACTGTGACAAACACGTATCATCACGAAAGTGTATTTTTTTGTAGTGTCAACGCGCAACAAAGAGTCACTCCAAAGTCACTAATAGTGGAGAACAAACGAAGAGATTATTGTAGGGTACGAAACCACCTCGAAGTTATTCTTTCTGATCAATCTATTGGGCTATTCCTATAGGTGTCACAAACAGCCCTAGAGCTTGTACTAAAATAACACCTTAATACACACATCAACCAAAACCCTAATGTCACCTACATACTCCAATGTCACCACAAGTATCCGCGGGTTTGATTATATGATATGCATCACACAATCTCAGATTCATCTATTCAAACCAACACAAAGAACTTCAAAGAGTGCCCCAAAGTTTCTAGCGGAGAGTCAAGACAAAAACATTTGCCAACCCCTATATATACATAAGTTCACAAGGTCACAGAACCCGCAAGTTGATCACTAAAACATACATCAAGTGGATCACGTGAATATCCCATTGTCACCACATATAAGCACATGCAAGACATACATCAATTGTTCTCAAATCCTTAAAGACTCAATCCGATAAGATAACTTCAAAGGGATAAATAAATCCATTACAAGAATATAGAGGGGGAGAAACATCATAAGATCCAACTATAATAGCAAAGCTCGTGGTACATCAAGATCATGCCAAATCAAGAACCGAGAGAGAGAAAGAGAGAGAGAGATCAAACACATATCTACTGGTACATACCCTCAGCCCCGAGGGTGAACTACTCCCTCCTCATCATGGAGACCATAGGGATGATGAAAATGGCCACCGGTGATAATTTCCCCCTCCAGCAGGGTGCCGGAATAGGGTCCCGATTGGTTTTTGGTGGCTACAGAGGCTTGCGGCGGCAGAACTCCCGATCTAGGTTCTATTCTGGAGGTTCGGGGATATATAAAAGGTGTTGGCGTCGAGAACAAGTCAGGGGAGTGCACGAGGGGCCCACAAGGCTGGAGGGCGCGCCCTCCACCCTTGTGGAGGCCTCGTGGCTCTTCTAGCCCAAGTCTTTTGCTTCGGGGGCTTCTTCTGGTCCAAAAACAATCATCGTGAAGTTTCAGGTCATTTGGACTCCGTTTGATATTCCTTTTCTGTAAAACTCAAAAAGAAGGAAAAAAACAGAAACTGGCACTGGGCTCTAGGTTAATAGGTTAGTCCCAAAAATCATATAAAATAGCATATAAAACATCCAAGATTGATAATATAATAGCATGGAACAATAAAAAATAATTGACATGTTGGAGACATATCAAATATGTAGGAACCAATATGAGCATCCAGGTTCCACTATTGGTTATTGACCGGAGAGGTGTCTCGGTCATGTCTACATAGTTCTCGAACCCGTAGGGTCCACATGCTTAACATTCGATGACGATTTATATTATATGAGTTATGTAATTTGGTGACCGAATGTTTTTCGGAGTCCCGGATGAGATCACGGACATGACAAGGAGTCTAGAAATGGTCGAGAGGTAAAGATTGATATATTGGATGATAGTATTCAGACACCAGAAGTGTTTCAGAATGTATCGGGTACATATCGGAGTACCATGGGGGTTACCGGAACCCCCCGGGGGAAGATATGGGCCATATGGGCCATAGGAGGGAGGCACACCAGCCCACAAAGGGGTGGCGCGCCCCCCACAGGGAAGGAGGCCGAATTGGACTAGGAGAGGGAGTGGCGCCCCCCCTTTCCTTCTCCCCCTCTCTCTTTCCCCCTTTCCCCCTCCGGTAAAAGGAAAGGGGGGCGAATCCAACTAGGAGCCCAAGTAGGATTCCCCCTACTTGGCGCGCCTAGGGAAGGCCTCCTCCCCCTCCCTCATTTATATACCTGGGGGCGCCTACAACACACATCAATTTTTCCAAGCTGTGTGTGGTGCCCCCTCCACAGTTTACGCCTCCGGTCATATTCATGTAGTGCTTAGGCGAAGCCCTACGCGGATCACTTCACCATCACCATCACCATGCCGTCATCCTGACAGAACTCTCCCTCAACACTTTGCTGGATCAAAAGTTTGAGGGACGTCATCGAGCTGAACGTGTGCAGAACTTGGAGGTGTCATATGTTCGGTGCTTGATCGGTCAGAACAGGAAGAAGTTCGACTACATCAATCGTGTTAACAAACGCTACCGCTTTCGGTCTATGAGGGTACGTGGACACACTCTCCCCCTCTCGTTGTTATGCATCTCCTAGATAGATATTGCATGAGCGTAGGAAATTTTTTGAAATTGCATGCTAATCATCAGTATCAACAAGGGTGTTGTGGGTTTAACTATAGCAATCAAGCTTTGACATCAGTGGCTATCTTGTACACCGACTACCAGTAACTTCTTTGAGGTAAGAGAGCACACACAAGTCCACTAGTCACCACATCAATACACCACTATGGATCCACTCCCGTCTCCCTACGAGAAGGCCATCCATAGCACTCACACTTATCTTGCGCATTTTAGAGTATCCATTTGAAGTTATCTATGAACCATACAACTCTTCCAAGTAGTCAATATCCGCAGACGCGACTATTCGAATAGATCATTTTACCCTGCAGGGGTGTACTTCTTCACACACTCTCTCACCACTTACCACCATATACACGTCATGTATCTCAGCAACCTTCAAGCGGAAGCATGGTGAGGGTGTCGGCCACAATCTGACTAACCACGCAAGACTCTAGTCCAGGTTTATCGCCTATCTATGTGTTGGGAAACGTTGCATGGAAAACAAAAAAATTCTACGCACATGCAATGATCTATCCATGGAGATGCATAGCAACAAGTGGGAGAGTGTGTCTACGTACCCTCGTAGACCGTGAGTGGAAGCTTTTATTCAACGCGGTTGATGTAGTCGTACACCTTTGCGGTCTGCCCGATCAAGTACCGAACGCACGGCACCTCCACGTTCTACACACGTTCAGCTCGGTGTCGTCCTCGCCATCTTGATCCAGCAAGTGGGGCAAGGTAGTAGAGTTCCGTCAGCATAACGGTGTGGTGACGGTGGTGGTGAATCAATCTCGCAGGGCTTCTCCTAAGCACTTCGATGATCTAGAGCGGAGGGGTGCCGACACACGGCGTGGAATAAGATGTCTCTTGTGTGGAACCCCTCCCCACATATATATAGGTGTGGGAGGATAGGAGGCAGCCCCTAGGGCACCCCAATAGGTGTGGAAGCAGCCCTAGGGCTCCTCCCTTTGGTGCCCCCTGCCAAATAATGGCACAAGGGGGAAGGAAAGGGGGGAGGCGCCCCCTTCTTTCCTTCCTCCCTTATCCAGGATATGGTAAGAGGGGGTGGTGCCCCCTTTTACCATGTATTAGGTGCGGCAGCCTCAAGTGGGGCACACCAGCCCATGTGGGCTGGTGTTTTCCCCTCTACATGGCCCAACAAGGCCCAATACACTCTCGGTCCCTCCGGAACCCCTTATGTTATTCCGATAACTTTCCAGTGCATTCTGAAACCATTCCGGAGACCAAATAGCATCGTCCTATATATCAATCTTTACCTCCAGACCATTCCGGAGCTCCTTGTCATGTCCGTGTTCACATCTGGGACTCCAAACAACATTCAGTCACCAAACCACATAACTCATATAATACCAAATCGACATCGAACGTTAAGCGTGCGGACCCTATGGGTTCGAGAACTATGTACACTACTGCAGGATGCTGCTAACACGACACTACGATCAGAGACCCTTTGACAAAAATGTGTGCGATGCATTAATCACAAACGGGGATGTAAAAAACGTCAAAAAAGGTGCAAAACATTTGCGATGACGGAGCCATCAAACACGGTTCAAATTTTAGTTGCGTGTGCGATTCAGGGCACATGGTTAACCCGTTTGAACTATTTGCGATGAGGAAGAACAATAGAAACGGGCAGCCATATCAATGTGTGTGCGATATACGACATATAGTTCGCTTCGATGAACCATTTGCTATTAGGGAGTGCAATATAAATGGTTAGCCAGATCAAGGTGTGTGTGATATAGGGCATACGGTTCACTCGGATGAACTGTTTTGATTAGCGAACACAACAGAAACGGTTCAACTTGACAAGATGTGTGTGATACGTGGCAAACAGCCGACTCGGATGAACTGTTTGCGATGAGAAATTACAACACAGACGGTTATACAGTTAGTTCGTGTGCGATTCTGTTTGTACAAAAAACTTTGAAAATGCAAACTAGTTGCTTGCGGTGGCTAGGAGTATCGCACATGATCCATCTGCGAGTACTCGTGTGCGATGATTAGTAAGTTACACATACGTTTCCTTATGTTAACACTTGTGTGATAAATAACATGTGGCACCAGATACGGTATCCGGGTTGTGTGTGTGCTCCACTTAGTCTTCCCGCATCCAGCGAATGCTTCCCACGCTCCAGTGAATGCTTCCCACGCTCCACATGGGTGAATTGTAAAATCCACACCTATTCCCTCACCAGTTTCCTGCCACCAGCTAACGGCTTGCTACATATAACCCAGGCGGCAACGCACCGCCACGACACTCTACGAAGATCTAGTCCTCACCCATCTACCATTAGTTATTCCAAGCATGCCAGGCAACGACCAAAGCTTCGACGTCGACGCCTACCTGCGTTACATCTTCGGCGAGGAGAACAAGCCGGAGCAGGTTGGGGAGCAAGAGCTTGATCGGCCAGTGTAGGCACCATGGGAGCACAATCGACATATTGCAGAGGAGGTGTGATGAGCAGTTTACCATCCACCATGCAAAAGATCCAGAGCTGCTCGGTGGCATGATCGACGACCCACCCGAAGAGCCACCGTCACCAGTGCTCATCAAGAGCTTGATGCCCCGCAAGGAATGGGTAGAGGACCTCTGCGATTTAGTCAAGACAAAGGCAGTCTGCGACTTCATCATTGCCCACGACGGCCGTGTCAACCTCAATCCTGATGATGTGGTGGCCAGGCTCGAGCGCATCCTTGGCGGAGTTGACGTCCCCGACGAAGTAGAACATCGCCAATGTGATATCTTGAGGATGCAGGTGATCGACGAAATTTGCTACCAGGCCAGAGACATGGAAATGGAGCGGTTTCGCGGAGTTGTCATGCGTGCGATTGCACGCTGTCAAGCTCTTCTGGAAGAGGCCCAGCAGCCCCAAGAGCCTCCCAGCGCCAGCAGCTCTGTAGGCGGAGGCGGGTCGGGACACTTGGAGTGAACGGCTGCAAGGGTGGTATGCTGATCACGGAGTCTGAGAAGACCATCGTCCGAAGGCCGGCGGCTCAGCCTTTTAGCTTATATTTTATTATAATTGTATGAATATGTAGGTCATGAGTGTTTTGGGCCTTGCCGCATGTGGCATTTTAAATTATCCTGAATATGTAAGACAATTATTAAGAACTATTAACCGTTGCCATTGTAACTTTGCCTCAACGGCGAGCAGAGCAAGCGCAGGGACGCCAAAGCGGAGCACGCCGCGGCCGCCTCAATGGCGAGCGACCACGTGGTCAACCTTCTACCATCAATAAATTTTGACCTTGTTTCTTGTCACATTGTTGATTACAACGCAATAAGTAATTGCAAATTTGTACACACCTATCAAACTAATATGTGTTCACACTTAGCACCGGGCTATAAAAACTACCCACTCGAAAATTACTTCACAGTTCCTCTCCTGATCACCCACAAAACTGGTTTTTTCTGTCAAGTCATTCCGCCATGACCGATAGGAGGAGTTTAGGGTGGACATATCACCAGGAAGCAAAGACCAAGGCCGCAGAAGCACTAGAGAGGTCCCGTGGTGAAGCCGCAGCCGCAGCAGAGATGCCCCGGCGCGCCGCGGAGCCCGCGAACGAGCTCTCACGGGCACGCGAGGGCTCTCACAAGCGCATTCGCGGCATCAGCCATCGCGACAAGCCGGTGTTCCTGAAGTCCTTCGCCGGCAACTACGACATTCTAACTAGCTTCACTACGCAGCAGGAGCTGGTCGACAGCGTGATGAAGTAGCTCAAGATCAGCGATGCCTCGGTTGACAAGGCGACCAGCCTTGACAAGCAACTCATGGGTGACAATGTGAAGCTCCTCAAGTTGGTTGCCGAGAAGGAGGAGGAGGCCACCGGCTGGAAGATGTTGCATGAGCAGAGCAGTGCCTCAGAGATGGCGCTGAAAGCGGTCGTCGAGGAACTGATTGGTGGCTTGAGGAAGCTCCGGATCGAGCACAAGCAGGAGGGGGAGGAATCTATGGCTGCTTTCAACCAAAGTCATGAGGAATTGAAGGAGCTGGAGGAGTTCGCCGCCCGGCGATCCATCGACGAGTAGAGACAGTAGCGACCCAGATCATTATCTGCAATTCCCTTCTTCTCTTGCCCCTGTGTCTTCCGGGCTTTGCTGCATGTGGCATTTTAAATTATCCGGAATATGTAAGACAATTATTATCTACGCCATTGTAAATTTGTCATCGTATTATCCGTTGCCATTTTATTTGTGGTCGTATTATCCGTTGCCCTATGTGGCAATTTAAATTAGGGTGGAATACGAGTTGAAAAAATGAACAAAGCAAATGCTGCCATGGGATCACAAGCAAACACCCTCCGTCCAGGTTCTTTAATTAACCCATTAATGGAGAAGTTGTGAGCGAGGCGGGCGGCGGCTGGTGCATGGAGGTCAAAGAGCTCGCTTCCTGGTGAGCATGGGCAGCCTGGCTGCTCGCACGTGTCCCGTCGAGCCTGCGAGGTGGACAGGATGCACGCGTCCCGTCGAGCCTGCGCGGCGGACTGCTCGCACGCGTCCTGTCGAGCCTACACGGCGGACTTCTCGCGCTCGTCCCATCTAATCAAACAGTTGCACGCATGCCACCGAGTATGGTTAAATTTTGACGCGGTTAATATAATACAATTGTTTGCTATATTAACGTGTCAGCTTTTTGTTTCAAAAAGGACTTCGTTGGCTACTAATGTGTGCGCCTCTTCTCAAACTGGACGATTTTTTTACCACGGCATATATGTGCCATGTCATGAAACCATGCCAAGTTTCATGTTTTTTGGGTGACTTTTTGATTTACTGGGTTTTAAAAACTGAGATTCCCAATGTTTCAGGACGGCCACAAGTTTGTAATTCATTCCCATTCCTTAAATGAGACCTAAACATGTACCCAATTACACATGTACGATTTCCCACCCATTTTGCTTCACTGGAGCATGTGCTTGTAGTTCAAATTTGAATTATGGACTACATTAAATGCGTAGAAAACTTAGTAATTAGTAATATATATACAATTGCTAAACGAACCCTGGACAGTTTCAAATTTCAGTCCGGCACTTATGTTATTCTATGTTGCTTGTAGAAAACAAAGTTCAAGGCGAGAAGAGGCAGCGATTATCATTTCACCCACAAGAGGGGCATGTTTCCCTACCAGAACCACGAGGGTTGCGACAGGCTCCGGTTTGTAAAAGGCTTGTAATATAGCTTCGCCCAAATTGGACAATTATATGTACCATGTAGTGACACCATGCCAAGTTTCATTATTTCCTGGTGAGTTTTGGATTTACAGAGATTTAAAAACAGAGATTCGCAATGTTTGTGGCCAAGCCAGGACAGCGAGACTGTTGAATTCTTTCCCATTCGTTCCATGGGACCTAACCATGCACCCCAAGGAAACACAAGGCTTATTTGAGAGAAGCTCCGATTTTTGTAAGAGGTTTGTAATAAAGCTTGGCCTAAATTGGACACTATTTTTACCACGACATATATGTGCCATGACATGACACCATGCCACCTTTGATGACTTTCTAGTGAGATTAGGATTTACGGGGATTTAAAAACCAAGATTCCAAATGTTTGAGGACGAGCCAGGATGCGGGTACGGTTGTAATTCGTTCCCATTCCTGGCATGGAACCTAAACATGCACCCAAGGACACATGTAAAAATTTTCTAGCCATTTTGGTGAACTGGAGCATGAATTTGAAGTTTAGATTTGAATTATGGACATTAAATGCCTCGGAAACTCAATTAGTGTATAAAAAGGCCAAACGAACCCTGGATAAGTTTAAATTTCAGCACAGATATCCTGTCGTTCCATGTTGCCCGTAGAAGAAAATACAAGGCGAAAAGAGGCAGTGATTATGTTTCGCCCACAAGGGGGACATGTTTCCCTATCGGAACCATGAGGCTTCTTTGATAGAAGCTCTGGTTTGTAAGAGGCTTGTAATAAAACTTGCGCCATAATGACAAAAAAATTCCTCGACGTATAAGTGCCATGTCATGACACCATGCCAGGTTTCATGATTTTTGGCTTAGTTTTGGATTTATGGGGATTTAAAAACCGAGATTCTTCTCACGAAATGTTTTCAAATAGCACATGGTTCACTCACGAAAGCCGATATTCAATGAAAATTTTGTGGAAGCCATATTTTAAAGTTTCATAAAAATCTGAAAAAAAATGTGGGATGTTAAGAAGGTGATGTTTTATTGCGACACAAAATTTCAAGTTAAAAAACATTACGAGATGTGAGCTATGAAAAAGACAAATTCAGCCCTCAATAGTGACATTACTATTCGGCACTATTCAATGCTGATTTTGTCTTTTTCATAGCTCACATCTCGTAATGTGTTTCAACTTGAAATTTTGTGTGGCAATAAAACATCATCCTCTTAACATCCTGCATTTTTTCAATTTTTTTTTGAAACTTCAAAACATCTTTTTCTCATGGTTTTCACCGGTTTCCACCGAATGTTGGTTTCCGTATGATATCCCCCCGGCCCCCTGCTGCGCACGCGATCTGAGTCGTGCGTTCTGATTGGCCAGAACCCAAACCCCACGGATCGTACATGTGCACCATTGGATGCTCCCAGATCGAACGGCAAGCGTGAGCCCTTTCGACAACACATGCAGTACATGGGTAAGCACTGTGCTCATGCGTCGTGTAGCTCACGCTTCCCTCTCTACTAGGTTTTCATTCAAAACGGGCTACCGTTTCTCGCCACTCCTCTCATCAGTTTCCCGCCTCTTCTCCCATCGTTTTCCTGCTACTAGTGTCAGTGCTCATTGAAGTCTAGCGGCGACACACCGGCCATGTAAAATATCCCACACAGTTTCTAAAAGCACAAAAGTGTGTGATAGGAGGGAGTAGGTCCCATAGGGTGACCAGCGTGAAACGCCTTAAAGGCAAGGAGGCAATTCTTATCAGCAAGGGCCGGCTTCCCATCTGTAAGCCTAGTCGAATAGAACGCAGAAGTTAAGCGTGCTCGGGCTCTATAGTGACCTATCATGGCAGTTATATAAACCTTGGGATCCTTGTTTTGCTAATTTGTAGACTATGTTTTTATGGGTTATTTTTTGCTCTAAAAAAATTAAAGAATGATTGACTGGACATGTCATGGTGATTATATAAACCTACTATGTTTTTATGGGTTATTTCTTTTCTCTAAAAAAATAAAGAATGATTGACTTGACCTATCATAGCAATTATATAAACCTTTTTCAGGTTGCATGCATGGTATAGGGGGCAGGGTGTTCTTCTCGAGCATGTCTCCCTTGTGCGGCTTATAGACGCGGCATATATCTGTGTGCTCCCCAGGGCATAGATACTATCCTTTACCGACAATTAGGGGCCCCACACAATCTATCCCTTTGACACAACAACGAGAAGGGTTTAACCATGATGGTTTCCTATTGATACTAGTAAGGTACACGTGCATTGCACGCATGAGATTTGGTAACCAAATTATGAATAAATACATGCATGATGTAGATGTTCGTTTAATTATTATAGTTCATCTCATCCAAAATCAATTAGTTTTATAAAAAATCTATTTTAAGATTCATGGAATTGTGCATTGTAAAGGTAAAAACAAAAAGTGACAATTCATTTAGAAAAAAGTTTGGGCAATTAAGATATGGAAGATTCTAGACAACAAAGGAGAAGTGCTTATGTTTTGAGGTTTGTGCATTATGCTTACGTTCAACCATGGAGTCTTCTAGATTGTACATGTGGAAAAATCTGGTGGAATGTAGATGATATCCAACAGCTAGTAATGCTCGGATTTGCCATCTCTGTACAGCCGGATTGGCTTCATCCAACGACCAACTTTCAAAGTTATTCACACACTATATAGGTGTGTAGATGTATAGATATATAGATATATATAGATGTGTCCCATGCTAGACAAAATAAAGTTTGAGCGCATGCGTGGGACGACCCCCCTCCCCCCGCACCGCCACCTCGAAGTTGGGAAACTAACATCGTACGTATTGAACCAGGCTTGGAGTCGGGTACGGTGTTCGGTTTGTAATGTAGTTGGTGGCCCATCGAAGTTGTGCATTTGAGATTTAAACACATCATACACCACCATACCCATACATATTTTCGGGCCGCATGCAATGTATACGGGGTCTTTTGATCGACCACGTCTCCCTTGTGCGGTTTTTTGTGACGACACAGATATCTGTTGGCTCCTTGAGTGTATATATATCATCCCTTTGACCGATAATGAGGGGTATGTGTTGGCCATGAATGGATTCCTCCTAGTTCGTGTTAGGGCTGGTCACCTTCACATGTCGCTCAACCAAAGCTCAAGCTCATGCATTGTCAGGATTCCCTCCCACATGCTCGAATTGCTGGGTTCGACCTACATCAAACCCTGTGTATCTCGTCCTTAACTACCTTTCCTTCATGGTTGTTGTCTGTATCGAGAGGTAGGCACCACATCTAAATTGTACATTATTCTATATTTAAAACACACATCAACCCTTCCCAACGTACATCATTTTGGGCCGCATGCAAGAGGTGCTAATTTTGTGGTCCCTCTCGTGCGATTTTTATGATGGTTCAATCTATTAGCCCAAGCGGTTTATCGACAACAACAATTGTCATTTAACCAAACGATAGATTCATTGGTCCATCTTATGGTAGGTCATGGCGACATGCATGTATGACCAAAGTATCGATCATTACGTGCATCCGTCCCGCTGACACGAAGTGGGAGGTGGTGGGCCAAGCATCCTAGCTAGGTACGACATTATGTCATTATATACGGGTTTGCGAGGCAGGTGCCACCAAAGTTATGCATTGTGTATTTAAAGTTTTAAACATCCCCAATATTCCTACATATATTTGGCCACTTTCAGGTGGTTCTTGACTTCTAGTCCCTCTCATCGATCTTCAGCGATGCGCCCAACCATGGGCCCGCGCGGTCAAAGTTGTGCATTGGAATTTTGAACATCACAGACCACCCTTTTCACTCATATATATTTGGGCCACATGCTGGTGTGGCTGTCTTTTGACCCTCTCTAATGTTATTTTTTGCTGCAAATACTCTGATGACGCTAAATGGACACGGGTATAATATATTAACTGTGTGCGATACAAGTGTGCTGTGAATCACCACGCCTACGCAAGTGCGAGCAAATTAAGGTGTAGGTACTGGCTCAACCATGTGCGATGCAAGTGTGCTGAAATCACCACGACCGTGCAAGCGCGAGCAAATTAAGGTGGAGGTACTGGCTCAACCATGTGTGATGCAAGTGCGCTGAAATCACCACGACCGCGCAAAGCGCGCGCAAAGGGGTGGAGGTGCTGGCTCAACCGTGTGCGATGCAAGTGCGCTGAAATGACCACGACCGCGCAAGCGCGAGCAAAGGGTGGAGGTACTGGCTTAATTAACCGTGTGCGATGCAAGTGCACTATAAAACCACCACATGTGCAAGCTAAAGGCGGGTAAGTTTATTTGGAAATTAGGACGAACCATGTGCGATAGACCAGCTAGCTAGAAATATAAAAAACAAACAACCCGCCTTGAGCGTTGCAAAAATCGGCGGTTTCGCGCCACCTTTCCTTATTATCATACACGCATATTGTTATTGGATCTTGCATGATCTTGGGCACTCCCTCCCTGCATCAATTCCTTTACCCAAATTTTAGTAGTCGTCGTACATCAACCATCGCCCACACTCCTCCAGCACCGACCTTATAGTAAAATTGCAGTAGCCGAGGCATTTGAACCGTCGCCCTCCCTCGTCCACCACCATCTCCACCTGCCATTACTAAAATTTTCAATAGACGCGGCGTATCCTCAAACACCAACCCTCCCTCCCCAGTGCCCCGCCTGCCCCCCTCCCCCCTCAAACCCTAGCTCGTGGCCGCCGTCGGCGCCACCGCCAACCCCTGCCGGTCTGCCCATTCCTCCTAGCTTAGATAATAAAGTTCAGGTTACCCAGCGATTCACATACCATCGCCCCACTCCCTTGAGTTTTTAGATGAGGCCTGCGGTGTCCCTCCCCGTCAGATCCACATCCCCTGCTCCAAATTGTCGCAGCCTAAGATCGACCATGTATCCCGGGGAGCCCGACGAGCGTTCGTCCAAGAAGAGGTTTATCATGGCCTCTCCGGCAGATTTTGGCGAGGTGGCCGCCGTTCGCTCCAACCTGTCGATCCTGGAGCAACACGTCACGCGGAAGCCGGCAAAGACGTTGACTACGTTGCCATGCCGAAGGCTTCATGTCAGCGGGCTAGCGTATTATTATATCTCGGGAAAGCTGGCTACGATATCAAGCTCGTCCACAACGACGGCTTCATGCGGGCCATGTCATAGGTTAAGTGGTCCATCCCCAACCCCTCTGGTACAACCGCCATCGATCTCTTCGACGGCCCTGCCGCTGGTCTCCTCCGCCAAGTGGTCAAGGATTTGCGAGCTTTATACGCCATCGAGCCCATTTTGTCATTTCTGAAGGACACGTTCTACGTCGGCGGCTTGGGATCCTCAATTGCCAAGTCAGATCTCATCGACCATGACCATGAGGAGGGCACCCATGAAGGTTCTTCCAAGGTGAAACAGCCCATCTGTGACATCAGAGAGCGCACCATGGGTCTGTGCTCTTCCAACTGGAAGGATCCCGTCCATCAAATGTGAGGCAACATTCTATCGGCAAATCTTACCTTTTCTAGCTTGCCAACGCATACCCTTTGTTGTAGTAGCATTTGCCGTGCGGTGCTTTAACTGTGTCGTGTTTAATTATTTCAGTTATGCAAAAATGTATTGTTCAATAGGGCTATGTGATGTTTAAGTATGAATTGTCCACTTCAGTTTCACGAATGGCTATATTTGGTTGTTTATAGTGATTAGATGCCTTGTTTATTTGTATTTGGTTGTTAGGTTGGTTGGAGTGAGCATTTTTCCAGTTATCGAGTAGATGCCTTGTTTATCTGTATTTGGTTCTTAGTTTGGTTGTAGTGAGCATTTATCCAGTTATCAAGCAAATTCCTTGTTTATCTGTATTTGGTTGTTAGGTTGCTTTTTTTAGCATTTGTCCAGTTATCAAGTAGATGCCTTGTTTATCTGTATTTGGTTGTTAGGTTTCTTTTTTAGCATTTGTCCAGTTGTCAAGCAGATGCCTTGTTTATCTTTATCTGCTTGTTAGGTTGGTTGCAGTTGATACGTCTCCAACGTATCTATAATTTTTTATTGTTCCATGCTATTATATTATCTGTTTTGGATGTTTAATGGGCTTTCATATACCTTTTTATATTATTTTTGGGACTAACCTACTAACCAAAGGCCCAGTGCAAATTGTTGGTTTTTTGCCTATTTCAGTGTTTCACAGAAAAGGAATATCAAACGGAATCCAAACGGAATGAAACCTTCAGGAGAGTTATTTTTGGAATAAACGTGATCTAGGATACTTGGAGTGGACGTCAAGAAAGAAGCGAGGAGGCCACGAGGCAGGGAGGCGCGCCCAGGGGTAGGCGCGCCCCCCACCCTTGTGGGCCCCTCGCAGCTCCACCGACGTACTTCTTCCTCCTATATATACACATACACCCCGAAAACATCCAGGAGCACCACGAAACCCTATTTCCACCACCGCAACCTTCTGTACCCATGAGATCCCATATTGGGGCCTTTTCGTGTGCTCTATCGGAGGGGGAATCGATCACGGAGGGCTTCTACATCAACACCATAGCCTCTCCGATGATGTGTGACTAGTTTACCACAGACCTTCGGGTCCATAGTTATTAGTTAGATGGCTTCTTCTCTCTCTTTGGATCTCAATACATAGTTCTCCATGGTTCTCTTGGAGATCTATTCGATGTAATTCTTTTTGTGGTGTGTTTGCCGAGATCTGATGAATTGTGGGTTTATGATCAAGATTATCTATGAACAATATTTGATTCTTCTCTGAAATCTTTTATGCATAATTTAAATATCTTTGCAAGTCTCTTCGAATTATCAGTTTGGTTTGGCCTACTAGATTGATCTTTCTTGCAATAGGAGAAGTGCTTAGCTTTGGGTTCAATCTTGCGGTATCCTTTCCCAGTGACAGCAGGGGCAGCAAGGCACATATTGTATTGGTTCCATCGAGGATAAAAGATGGGGTTTATATCATATTGCTTGAGTTTATCCCTCTACATCATGTCATCTTGCCTAATGTGTTACTCTGTTCTTATGAACTTAATACTCTAGATGCATGCTGGATAGCGGTCGATGTATGGCGTAATAGTAGTAAATGCAGAATTGTTTCGGTCTACTTGTCACGAACGTGATGCCTATATACACGATCATGCCTAGATATTCTCATAACTATGCCTTTTCTATCAATTGCTCGACAGTAATTTGTTCAGCCACCGTAGAATTTGCTATCTTGAGAGAAGCCACTAGTGAAACCTATGGCCCCCGGGTCTATTCTCCATTATATTATTCTCCCATCAACAAGCTATTTTTGTCGTCGTTTATTTTGCAATCTTTATTTTCCAATCTATACAACAAAAATACCAAAAAATATTTATCTTATTATCTTTATCAGATCTCACTTTCATAAGTGACCGTGAAGGGATTGACAACCCCTTTATCGCGTTGGTTGCGAGGTTCTTATTTGTTTGTGCAGGTACGAGGGACTTGCGTGTAGTCTCCTACTGGATTGATACCTTGGTTCACAAAAACTGAGGGAAATACTTACGCTACTGTGCTACATCACCCTTTCCTCTTCAAGGGAAAACCAACGCAAGCTCAGGAGGTAGCAAGAAGGATTTCTGGCGCCATTGTCGGGGAGATCTACGCACAAGTCAAGACATACCAAGTACCCATCACAAACTCTTATCCCTCGCATTACATTATTTGCCATTTTCCTCTCGTTTTCCTCTCCCCCACTTCACCCTTGCCGTTTTATTCGTCCTCTTTTCCGTTCGCCTTCTTTTCCGCCCGTCTCTTTTTGCTTGCTTCTTGCTTGCTTGTGTGTTGGATTAATTGTTTGTCATGATGACTCAAGATAATACTAAATTGTGTGACTTCTCCAATACCAACAATAATGATTTTATTAGCACTCCGATTGCTCCTCTTACCGATGCTGAATCTTGTGAAATTAATACTGCTTTGCTGAAATCTTGTCATGAAAGATCCGTTTTCTGGCCTTCCTAGTGAAGATGCCGCTAGCCATCTAAACAGCTTTGTTGATTTATGTGATATGCAAAATAAGAAATATGTGGATAATGATATTGTTAAGTTGAAGCTATTTCCATTTTCTCTTAGAGATCGTGCTAAAAGTTGGTTTTCTTATTTGCCTAAAAATAGTATTGATTCATGGAATAAGTGCAAAGATGCTTTTATCTCTAAGTATTTTCCTCCCACTAAGATCATCTCTCTTAGAAACGATATCATGAATTTTAAGCAACTTGATCATGAGCATGTTGCACAAGCTTGGGAGAGGATGAAATTAATGATACATAATTGCCCTACTCATGGATTAAACTTATGGATGATCATACAAAAAATTTATGCTGGATTGAATTTTGCTTCTAGAAATCTTTTAGATTCGGCCGCGGGAGGCACTTTTATGGAAATCACTTCAGGAGAAGCTACTAAACTCCTAGATAATATTATGGTTAATTATTCTCAATGGCACACCGAAGGATCTACTAGTAAAAAGGTTCATGCTATAGAAGAAATTAATGTTTTGAGTGGAAAGATGGATGAACTTATGAAATTGTTTGCTAATAAGAGTGTTTCTTCTGATCCTAATGATATGCCTTTGTCTACTTTGATTGAGAATAATAATGAATCTATGGATGTGAATTTTGTTGGTAGGAACAATTTTGGTAACAACGCGTATAGAGAAAAATTTAATCCTAGGCCGTTTCCTAGTAATTCCTCTAATAATTATGGTAATTCCTACAACAACTCTTATGGAAATTTTAATAAGATGCCCTCTGAATTTGAGACTAGTGTTAAAGAATTTATGATTTCGCAAAAGAATTTCAATGCTTTGCTTGAAGAAAAATTGCCTAAGATTGATGAGTTGGCTAGGAATGTGGGTAGAATTTCTCTTGATGTTGATTCTCTGAAACTTAGATCTATTCCACCTAAGTATGATATGAATGAGTCTCTCAGAGCCATGAGAATTTCCATTGATGAATGCAAAGAAAGAACCGCTAGGATGCGTGCTAAAAAGGATTGCTTTATAAAAGCGTGTTCTTCTAGTTTTCACGATAATAAGGATGAAGATCTAAAAGTGATTGATGTGTCCCCTATTAAATTTTTGTTTTGCAATATGAATCTTGATAATGATGGGACTGGAGATGAGTCAACTTTAGCCAAAAGGCGTCCCAATGATTCGGAGTTTTTAGATCTTGATGCAAAAATTGATAAAAGTGGGATTGAAGAGGTCAAAACTTTACATATAAATAAACCCACTATTTTGGATTTCAAGGAATTTAATTATGATAATTTCTCTTTGATAGATTGTATTTCCTTGTTGCAATCCGTGCTAAATTCTCCTCATGCTTATGATCAAAATAAAGCTTTTACCAAACATATCGTTGATGCTTTAATGCAATCTTATGAAGAAAAGCTTGAACTAAAAGTTTATATCCCTAGAAAACTTTATGATGAGTGGGAACCTACTATTAAAATTAAAATTAAAGATCATGAATGCTATGCTTTATTTGATTTGGGTTCTAGTGTTTCCATGATTCCAAAAAAATTGTGTGATGTGTTAGGTTTCCGTGAATTTGATGATTGTTCTTTAAATTTGCATCTTGCGGATTCCACCATTAAGAAACCTATGGGAAGGATTAATGATTTTCTTATTGTTGCAAATAGTAATTATGTGCCTATAGATTTCATTGTTCTTGATATAGATTGCAATCCTACATCTCCTATTATTCTTGGTAGACCCTTCCTAAGAACGATTGGTGCGATTATTGATATGAAAGAAGGAAACATTAGATTCCAATTTCTGTTAAGGAAAGGCATGGAACACTTTTCTAGAAAGAAAATTAAATTACCTTATGAATATATTATGAGAGCCACTTATGGATTGCATACCAAAGATGACAATACCTAGATATATTCTTGTTTTTATGCCTAGCTAGGGGCATTAAACGATAGCGCTTGTTGGGAGGCAACCCAATTTTATTTTTATTTCTTGATTTTTGGTTTTTTAGTAATAAATAATTCATATAGATTCTGTTTAGATATGGTTTTATGCTTTTAATTAGTGTTTGTGCCAAGTAGAACCTTTGGGAAGACTTGGGGGAAGCTTATGTGATCTTGCTGTAAAAAACAGAAACTTTAGCGCTCACGAGTTTGCTGCCATTTTTTACTGGAGAGCACGATTAGGTTGATTATTTTTGCAGATGATTAATATACAAATTCCTCACGTCCACAAATTTATTTAAGAATTTTTGGGGTTATTCTAAACCTACAGATTACTACAGACTGTTCTGTTTTTGACAGATTCTGTTTTTCGTGTGTTGTTTGCTTATTTTGATGAATATATGGCTAGTATCAGGGGATATGAACCATAGAGAAGTTGGAATACAGTAGGTTTAACACCAATATAAATAAATAATGATTTCATTACAGTACCTTGAAGTAGTGGTTTGTTTTCTTATACTAACGGAACTCATGAGATTTTCTGTTGAGTTTTGTGTTGTGAAGTTTTCAAGTTTTGGGTAAAGATTTGATGGATTCTGGAATAAGGAGTGGCAAGAGCCTAAGCTTGGGGATTCCCAAGGAACCCCAAGGTAAAATTCAAGGACAACCAAAAGCCTAAGCTTGGGGATGCCCCGGAAGGCATCCCCTCTTTCGTCTTCGTCCATCGGTAACTTTACTTGATGCTATATTTTTATTCACCACATGATATGTGTTTTGCTTGGAGCGTCTTGTATGATTTTAGTATTTGCTTTTTAGTTTAACACAATCATCCTTGCTATACACACATTTTGGAGAGACTCACATGAATCAGAATTTATTAGAATACTCTATGTGCTTCACTTATATCTTTTGAGCTAGATAATTTTGCTCTACTGCTTCACTTATATCTTTAAGAGCACGGTGGTGGTTTTATTTTATAGAAATTATTGATCTCTCATGCTTCACTTATACTCCCTCTGTTCCTTGATATAAGGTGTATAGATTTTTGAGAAAAAAATCCAAAATATAAGGTGTATTACGTTGCACCACTCGTTTGGATGATTTTTTTAGGGATTAGATTGCATTTCCTTATATCATGAAAGCTCCTCTATTTTCTCATGTCAATTAGTCAGGTGTAATCTCGCCCAAAACTTGTGAAATATTCCCTCCACATGCGTTCTTTAATTACCATGCCAGAAACTATACACCCTATATTTAGGAACGCGGGGAGTATCATTTTGAGAGTCCTTTAGAACAGCATGGTAATTTGCTTTGATTATAAAATTAGTCCTAATATAATAGGCATCCAATATAGGTATAATAAAAACTATCATAAAAAGTGCATTGAATACTATGAGAAGTTTGATACTTGATGATTGTTTTGAGATATGAAGATGGTGATATTAGAGTCATGCTAGTTGAGTAGTTGGGAATTTTAGAAATACTTGTTCTAAAGTTTGTGATTCCCGTAGCATGCACGTATGGTGAACCGTTATGTGAAGAAGTCGGAGCATGGTTATTTATTGATTGTCTTCCTTATGAGTGGCGATCGGGGACGAGCGATGGTCTTTTCCTACCAATCTATCCCCCTAGGAGCATGCGTGTAGTACTTTGTTTTCATAACTAATAGATTTTTGCAATAAGTATGTGAGTTCTTTATGACTAATGTTGAGTCCATGGATTATACACACTCTCACCCTTCCACCATTGCTAGCCTCTCTAGTACCGCGCAACTTTCACCGGTACCATAAACCCATCATATACCTTCCTCAAAACAGCCAACATACCTACCTATTATGGCATTTCCATAGCCATTCCGAGATATATTGCCATGCAACTTACCACTGTTCCATTTGTTATGACACGCTTCATCATTGTCATTTTGCTTTGCATTATCATGTAGTTGACATCGTATTTGTGGCAAAGCCATCGTTCATAATTTTTCATACATGTCACTCATGACTCTTTGCACATCCCGGTACACCGCCGGAGGCATTCACATAGAATCATATATTGTTCTAAGTATCGAGTTGTAAGTAAATAAAAGTGTGGTGATCATCATTATTAGAGCATTGTCCCATGTGAGGAAAGGATGATGGAGACTATGATTCCCCCACAAGTCGGGATGAGACTCCGGACAAAAAGAAAAAAGGCTATAAAAAAGAGAAGGCCCAAAAAAGAAAAAAATGAGAGAAAAAGAGAGAAGGGACAATGTTACTATCCTTTTACCACACTTGTGCTTCAAAGTAGCACCATGATCTTCATGATAGAGAGTCTCCTATGTTGTCACTTTCATATACTAGTGGCAATTTTACATTATAGAACTTGGCTTGTATATTCCAATGATGGGCTTCCTCAAAATGCCCTAGGTCTTCGTGAGAAAGAAAGTTGGGTGCACACCCACATAGTTCTTTTGTTGAGCTTTCATACACTTATAGCTCTAGTGCATCTGTTGCATGGCAATCCCTACTCACTCACATTGATATCTATTGATGGGCATCTCCATAGCCCATTGATACGCCTAGTTGATGTGAGACTATCTTCTCCTTTTTGTCTTCTCCACAACCACCATTCTATTCCACCTATAGTGCTATGTCCATGGCTCACGCTCATGTATTGCGTGAAGATTGAAAAAGTTTGAGAACATCAAAAGTATGAAACAATTGCTTGCCTTGTCATCAGGGTTGTGCATGATTTAAATATTTTGTGTGGTGAAGATGGAGCATAGCCAGACTATATGATTTTGTAGGGATAACTCTCTTTGGCCATGTTATTTTGAGAAGACATGATTGCTTTGCTAGTATGCTTGAAGTATTATTATTTTTATGTCAATATTAAACTTTTGTCTTGAATCTTTCGGATCTGAACATTCATGCCACAATAAAGAAAATTACATTGAGAATTATGCTAGGTAGTATTCCACATCAAAAATTCTGTTTTTATCATTTACCTACTCGAGGACGAGCAGGAATAAAGCTTGGGGATGCTTGATACGTCTCCAACATATCTACAATTTTTTATTGTTCCATGCTATTATATTATCTGTCGTGGTTCTATCTCTGACAGTGATGTAGGGGGTAAGTATGGAGAGGCTAGATCTCAGCTATTGGGAAGTTGTAAGCACACCAAGATGTACGAGTTCAGGCCCTTCGCGGAGGAAGTAACAGCCCTACGTCTCGGTGCCCGGAGGCGGTCGATTGGATTACTGGCGTGTGAATAACAGGGGTGCGAACCCTTCATACTGAGGAGGGGGTGGCTTATATAGAGTTCGCCGGCCCCCTCCTGCCCTCAGTAATGCAGGGTTTAAGGTACATTTAAGGCTAGGCGTTACTGGTAACGCCCCTAATAAAGTGCTATGATGACCATAAAGACTACTTAACAGCTGACCGTTTGCCTGTGGAGTGACTGTAGGTCTCCTGGCGGTCGAGTGGTTGGCTTCATGGTCGAGTGATAGCTTTCTGGTCGAGTGTCTTGGGTCCGTCGAGTGGGATACCTTTAAGTCGATTGAAAGGTGACTTCTCCTAGGGATGTCCTAGGGTAGGACTCTTTGGTCAGGTCGGTGTCCCTACCCTAGGTACATGTCTTCATCATTAGCCCCCGAATGGATCGAGGTTAGAGTGGGGAAAGAGTTGGAGATCTTTCCGACTGGTTCTTCGGGCTACGTGAGCGCCTCATTTTGGGTCAATCGTCACGGATGACGTTGCCAACCTTTTTCAGTCGCCTTGATCCATTCCAGGCCTTTCGTCGAGTGAATTTCTTTACTTGTGACGTACCGAGCGCCGGCGCGATCAGGCTCTTCTGTTTTGACAAGTTGTTTTGTGGCCCGCGGATGTCGTGGGATTCGGATTTTGGGAAGCGCGTGGGACGGAAGCGGCCGCGGTAATCGAAAGCGATAAAGCGGAAGCTCCTCGACCCCCACGTCGCCTTTTTCGCCACGTACTGCGCGCGCGTCTGCTGCGGGATTGGACTGGATAGCCTGGGCCTACCAGTCAGCCACTCGAAAGCGGTCCCTTATAAATCGCCAGCTCGGGGTTTCCAGGCAGTGCGCTCTCTTCTCCTCCTTTCTTCTTCCTCTCTCCCTTCGCAAGTCCTTCCGCCACCTCCGTTCTCGCCCTAGCGCAGCAGGCTCGTGCGAGACCTCGCCGGCGACGATGACGAAGGGCAAGACCTCCGCTCTGGAGCGCGCAAAGAAGGCGGCGGCGCAGGGGAAGGGAAAAGATCGTCTCGGGGCGGATCCTCCTCTAGGACCGCTCTGCCCAAAGGTTGGATTCAGGGCGACTAGATGCCGTCGGTGCTCCGTCAAGAGGATCTCGACGACATGGTCGAGGGGGGAGTCATCCCCCACCAAGCCGCGCGTCTTCCGGGGGGAGAGATCGAACCTCAACCCCGTGACGGTGAGTGCGTGCTCCTAGCCACCCACATCGACTGAGGGTTTTCTCTGCCGCCCCATCCCTTTTTCTGGAGTTTTCTGAACTTCTTCGGAGCGCAGCTCCATCACTTCACTCCCAACTCCATCGTATACCTCGCAGCTTACATTTCTATGTGCGAGGCCTTCTTGGGTTGCCGCCCCCACTGGGGACTCTTCAAGCACATCTTTACCTGTCGCTCTCAATCGGTCAAGAAGGCCAAGTCGAGTGACGAGAGGACGCAGGTGATCCAGCTGTGCGGGGGTCTGGTGATCCAGGCGAGGGGGAAGAGTTGTTTTCCTTCCATCACTTTCCCGGAGTCGGTCCGCGGTTGGCAGGCAACCTGGTTCTACTGTCAAGACCAGGCGACCCCAGGGCAATCGACTGGACTTCCTCCATTCTCTCTCGACCGAGCCGAAAAGCCTGCTTCTCTGAAAGTGTCGCCGGAGGAAAGGGCCCAGGTCAAAGTGTTGGCGAGTCGAGTGGTTGAGCTCGTCCATGAGGGTGTGACTGGCATGGACCTGCTGGAGGTCTTCCTCCGGAGGCGTATCCAACCGCTCCAGGCCCGTGACCACCCGATGTGGCTGTACGCGGGCCTTGACGACACCACTCGGGTCCACCCCGAGGAGGTCACTGACGAGATGCTGGAGGGGTGGCTGTCGAGCATTACGGGGAACAAAGACAACCCCCGAGGAGCCAGGAGGGTGGTTCCACTCGACAATTCTTATGAGGTGGACCAGGTATGTCTTTATGTTCCCGACTGAAATCTTGTTTTCTGCATTGGTCTTCTTTGAGTTGGTCGATTGACTTTCGTCTTGTCTGTTGTCTTCCAGGCAACCACCGAGATGTACTCGACGCCCAACGGGGCTCAGGAGCCAACTGAGGAAGGGGAGGCGAGCGGAGGTGAGAGTGGGGACGACCAAGGCGAGTGGGAGTCCAACGGTGAAGGAGAGGGAGACGACGGCGTCGACTCCAGCGAAGAGGAGGAGGAGGAGGTCGAACCCCCTCGCCTAGAGGGGCAGTCCAAGCACGCACACGACCCAGCGCGGGAACGTGGTAAGGCGACTGCTCCTGTTGGGCAGTCGTCGAAACGCCCTCGGACCTCTTCTCCTACGCCGATTGGGAAGGTTCCCAAGCACCCACGCACGACGCTGTCCAAGCCGCCCAAGGCTCTGCCCAAGATGAAGATAGCTGTCCCTACCATTTCCGGGTAATAATAAAACTTGCTTTCCTTCGTCGACCATGGACAGATCCTTGGTCGATTCATTGAGCCAATTGACTGACTTTCGAGATTTGCAGTGCTGCTACTTCTGAGGTCTCCGCCAAGGATGGTGACCAAGAGATGGAGGATGCTGTTACCTCCAACCCTGGTACGGTTACTGACGTTCTGCTTTGAGTCGACTGATCATTTATTGCAACCCTGGTCGATTGAACCTTTCCTTTGTAGCCCCTCCTCATGTTATCGACCTCCCGGATGACGATGACAACGGTCCGTTGAGAGAGAGGAGGCACAAGAGGGCGTCAGCTGACAAGACCTCCCAATCCACTCCGGCGTCCGAGGCCGAGGCTCGGGATGGTGGTGACACCACTCGGGCTTCAGTGACCTTTGTCGTTCCTCTGGCGAGTGCGCGGCCCTCGTCGTCGATTGCGGATCCGTCTTCGCTTTTTGCCACATACCCCGTCCCTGAGGACCAAGCGGCTGCTGCAAAGGAGGCTATACGCCAGGAGGGGATCATGATGGAGCAAGTGAAGATGGCTCGGGAGGCCAGCCAAGCAGCCTATGACGCGAGTTCGGCTCTTCAGAGCAACGTCCAGGTCAGTCGACTCAACACTTGGTCTGTTATGATATGCTGTTTGGAGAGTCTCTTTTCCGAAGATCTTTGTATCTGTACACCCACTGGGTGTGTCTGCCAATCCTTGGACAAGTGGGGGCACGCTAAGTGCACCCGCTGGGTGTAGTCCCCGAGATTACGGTGGACTGCTGGCAGTCGACTGTAGTCTTTACATTGTGTTGTTGTAGTTTTTTTGGTCAAACCAGTGGGGGCACGCTGAGTGCACCCACTGGGTGTAGTCCCCGAGACTACTGTCGAATGTTTTTGATTCGGCTATGGTCTTAGAAACATCGTCATTGTCCCTTAGTTACTCGGAAGCCACTTATCTTGGACGTCTGTCGACTGATTTTGCTTTTACAGAAATCCTGCGAACTCGTAGCTCGCTATACTGAGTTGGAGAAGCAGAAGATTCAACTGAACCTTGATCTGGAGCTGGCCAGAACAGAGCTGCAGAAGGTCAGAGACGGCGCCACAGGTAAGACGACTTTGTCGATTGGTTAGTCTTTGGGCTTGAGTACCCTTTTGTTATTTCCGATTCAATCATCATTTCTTCGCAGAAAAACTGAACGAAGCTCTGGCGAAGAAGGATCAGGACTTGGCTGCTGCCCGTAAGGAGGCTGATGACAAGACCGCTCTGGCTGCACAGAAGCTGGCTTCGGTCGACCACGTAGAAGAGGAGAATACCAAGCTGAAGACCGCTCTGAATGAAGCCAACAGGGAGTGTTCACGTTGGAAGAAGGAGAACCTCATCCTAAGCGAGAAGCTAGAGGCATCGCTCGCAGGAGGGATGACCTGGAGAGCTACTTGGGGAGCCTCGCCAAGAAGTTGTACCTTAAGCTTGAAGGTGCACATTCAGTTCCGACTGGTTTTTGTGTCGACTCAGTCTATGAAAATTGACTTATCCTTGCTTCGTGTATGCAGAGCTTTGCCAGAATTTTGAAGAGGAGACCAGTCGAGTGGAGCCAAGCTTGGACCCTGTTAACTCTCCTGTGAAGGACGAGGCTGCAATGAACGTGCTCCGTCTGGAGTCTCGTACTGCCAGCGTCGTTGACTATCTGGCTCGGCTGAAAGTGGCGATGTCGCGGATCGACACATCACTCTGGCCTGGGACGACGCTTCAGAACGACCTTGAGTCTCTGATGGCTCGACTTAACGAAGTCCCAAGTCGAGTGGCGGAATGGAAGAAATCTTCTGCTAGATGTGGTGCTGATGTCGCTCTGTCTCTGGTCGGCGTCCATTGCAAGGAGGCGCGAGAAGAAAAGCTGGCGGCCATCCAAGTTGCCAATACCAGGAAGCACAGCTTTCAAGACTTCATGGAGACTTTCATCGTTGCTGCCACCCGTATTGCCGACGGGATCGACTTGGATGAGTTCGTCGCCCCTTCCAGTCCTCCTCCTGAGGAGTGAAAAACTTTGAATTTACCTCGGAATGCCGAGTGGATTTGTAACCGTTTAAACTCTGCCGAGCCGAGGGCTCGAGTACTTTGAGGTCTGGGACCTTTTAGGCTTTTTCTGAACTAGATTTCTCGTTGGATATCTTCACGGTTTGATTCGTCGAGTGGAACTTGATCTTCATTCGGAATAATCTTGTATTTGCGACGCAGCTCCGAGGGAGAAGGTAGCAGTTGACTCGTGAATTGGGCTGTGTCCTATACTTAGGCGAGCGTCGTGCTGCAGCTAAGCCCCCGAGTGGGAGGTTTGCTCTCCACTCGGTAGGATTTTTAAACACTTAGGCGAGCGCTGGGCTGCAGCTAAGCCCCCGAGTGGGAGGTTTGCTCTCCACTCGGTAGGATTTTTAAACACTTAGGCGAGCGCTGGGCTGCAGCTAAGCCCCCGAGTGGGAGGTTTGCTCTCCACTCGGTAGGATTTTTAAACACTTAGGCGAGCACTGACTGCAGCTAAGTCTCTTAGTGGGAGAACTTAGGCGAGTCCTGGACTGCAGCTAAGCCCCCGAGTGGGAGGTTTGCTCTCCACTCGGTAGGATTTTTAAACACTTAGGCGAGCGCTGGGCTGCAGCTAAGCCTTAGTGGGAGAACTTAGGCGAGTCCTTGACTGCAGCTAAGCCCCCGAGTGGTAGGATTGCTCTCCACTCGGTAGGATTTTTTCAAACTTAGGCGAGTGCCTGACTGCAGCTAAGTCTCTTAGTGGGAGAACTTAGTCGGGTACTGGGCTGCAGCTAAGCCTCCGAGTGGGAGGTTTGCTCTCCACCCGGTGGGATTTTTTAAACACTTAGGTGAGCGCTGGGCTGCAGCTAAGCCCCCGAGTGGGAGGATTGCTCTCCACTCGGTAGGATTTTTTCAAACTTAGGCGAAATGGATTCGCAGCTAAGTCACCCACTGGGGGATTTCGTATGTAAACAAAAGTGACCACAATTATTGGAACACTCTTGCATTTGATAAAAACGAACAGCAGAAATTTTTCTTATTACATCTCTACCAAGGGAGAACTCAAGTGTAAAAGGGGCGGAGTAGTTCCGCATTCCAAGCTCGTCGCTCGTCGATCTGGTGATCAACATTGTAGAGGTGATATGCTCCATTGTGGAGGACTCTGGTAACGATGAAGGGGCCTTCCCAAGTACGAGCAAGTTTGTGTGGTTTCTGTTGATCCACTCGGAGGACCAAATCTCCTTCTTGGAAGGCTCGACTCTTCACATTCCGGGCGTGGAATCGACGTAAGTCTTGCTGATAAATGGTCGATCTGATCATGGTCATCTCCCTCTCTTCTTCTAGGAGGTCGACTGCGTCTTGCCGGGCCTGTTCTGCTTCATCTTTAGTGTAAAGCTCGACTCGGGGCGCGTTGTGAAGAAGATCGCTTGGCAGAACTGCTTTGGCTCCATAAACCAGAAAGAATGGAGTTCTTCCAGTCGGCCGGTTAGGGGTGGTCCTCAATCCCCACAGAACTGACGGAAGCTCGTCGACCCAAGCGCCTGCCGCATGCTTGAGATCACGCATCAGTTGAGGCTTTAGTCCTTTGAGAATCAGACCATTTGCTCTTTCAGCTTGTCCATTCGACTGGGGATGGGAGACCGAAGCGTAGTCGACTCGGGTGCCTTGAGAGGCGCAGAAAGCTCTGAACTTGTCCGAATCGAATTTTGACCCATTGTCAGTGATAATGCTATGCGGGACTCCATATCTGAATGTTAGCCCTCTGACGAAACTGATAGCAGTGCAAGCATCAAGATTCTTGGTAGGCTTAGCTTCAATCCATTTGGTGAACTTGTCGACTGCCACAAGCACATGAGTGAAACAACTTCTGCCTGTTCTCAGTGGACCAACCATGTCTAGTCCCCAGACAGCAAAGGGGCAGACGAGTGGAATGGTCTTCAGGGCCGATGCAGGCTTGTGTGACATGTTGGAGTAGAACTGGCACCCTCCACACTTGTTGACTATCTCTTTTGCCATCTCATTTGCTCTTGTCCAGTAAAATCCTGCTCGGTATGCTTTAGCCACAATGGTCCGAGAGGACGCATGGTGACCGCAGGTTCCCGAGTGGATATCATTAAGGATCATCTGACCCTCTTCCGGTGTTATGCATTTCTGACCAATTCCAGTCGCGCTTTCCCTATACAACTGTCCCTTTATGACTGTGAAGGCCTTGGATCGACGGACTATCTGTCGAGCCTCTTCCTCGTCCTCTGGGAGTTCTTTCCTTAGGATATACGCGATGTACGGTATCGTCCAGTCGGGAGTGATTGCCAAGATTTCCATGATTAGGTCGACCATAGCAGGAACTTCGACTTCAGTCGAATCTGTGGCGCTTTTCGGCTGTGGGGCTTCTTCTGTAAAAGGATCTTCTTGGACTGACGGTGAGTGAATGTGTTCCAGGAACACGTTGCTGGGAATGGCTTCTCTCTTGGAGCCTATCTTTGCCAAGTCGTCAGCTGCCTGATTTTTCAGTCGGGGGATGTGATGAAGCTCCAATCCCTCGAATTTCTTTTCTAGCTTTCTCACTGCATTGCAATAACCAGTCATAGCCGGACTTCTGACGTCCCACTCCTTCATCACCTGATTGACCACCAAATCTGAGTCGCCATAGACCACGAGGCGACGGACGCCGAGTGAAATGGCCATGCGCAACCCATATAAAAGTGCTTCATATTCTGCTTCATTATTGGAGGAATCGAAGTGAATCTGGAGAACGTATCTGAGCTTATCCCCTCGGGGGGAGACTAATACTACCCCAGCACCGGAACCATTCAGCATCTTAGATCCATCAAAGAACATGGTCCAGTGCTCCGAGTGGACTTGAGTCAGAAGTTGCTGTTCAATCCACTCGGTGACGAAATCTGCGATTGCTTGGGACTTGATAGCCTTCTTTGCTTCAAACCTGATATCTAAGGGAAGGAGTTCAATCGCCCACTTAGCCACTCGACCAGTTGCATCTCTGTTGTGCAGGATTTCTGACAATGGGGCGTCGCTGACGACTGTAATGGAGTGGTCAGAGAAGTAATGTGCCACCTTCTTCGTGGTCATATAAATCCCGTATACAAGCTTCTGGTAATGGGGATATCTTTGCTTCGAAGGGGTCAAAACTTCAGACACATAATATACTGGGCGTTGAACTCTGAAGGCCTTTCCTTCTTCTTCCCGCTCGACCGTGAGTACTGTACTGACAACTTGTCCCGTGGCCGCAATGTACAGCAGCAGAGGCTCTTTGCTGATTGGGGCAGCAAGCACCGGCTGGGTGGAGAGCAGAGCTTTGAGCTCTGCAAACGCTGCGTCAGCTTCTGGAGTCCACTCGAACTTATCAGACTTCTTCATCAGTCGGTAAAGAGGCAACGCCTTTTCACCGAGTCGAGAAATGAATCGACTTAGAGCGGCCAAGCAACCTGTAAGCTTCTGGACATCGTGTATACGCACGGGGCGCTTCATCCGGAGTATGGCGCCAACTTTCTCGCGGTTAGCGTCGATTCCTCGTTCGGAAATGAGAAAACCGAGTAACTTTCCACCTGGAACTCCGAATGTGCACTTTGATGGATTGAGCTTGATATCATATCTCCTGAGGTTAACAAAGGTTTCGGCAAGGTCACTCAGTAGGTCGGAACCTTTCCGTGACTTAACCACAATATCATCCATGTATGCTTCTACGTTCCGACTGATCTGAGTGAGCAAACACTTCTGAATCATTCTCATGAACGTGGCTCCAGCATTCTTGAGGCCGAAGGGCATGGTGACATAACAGAAGCACCCAAATGGGGTGATGAAAGCCGTTTTGATCTCGTCGGGTTCATACAGACGGATCTGATGGTACCCTGAATAAGCATCTAGAAAAGACAAACGCTCACATCCCGCGGTCGAGTCCACTATCTGGTCGATGCGGGGGAGAGGGAAATGATCTTTCGAGCAGGCCCGATTGATATGTTTGAAATCAATGCACATGCGAAGTGACTTGTCCTTCTTGGGGACCATGACGACATTGGCGAGCCACTCGGAGTGGTAAATCTCTCGGATGAACTCCGCTGCTAAGAGCCGAGCCACCTCCTCGCCAATGGCTTTCCTCTTCTGGACGGCGGACCGTCGAAGATGTTCTTTCACAGGCTTGAACTTCGGGTCGACTCACAGACGGTGCTCAGCCAGCCCCCTGGGAACTCCAGGCATGTCAGAAGGCTTCCATGCAAAGACGTCCCAGTTCTCACGGAGGAACTGGATGAGCGCTTCTTCCTATTTGGAGTCGAACATCGTCGAGATGTGAGTTGGAGCAGCGTCGGGGTCGGTCGGGTGAATGTGAGCTGTCTTTATTTCACCGGACGACTGAAAAGCTGACTCTGAAGTAGGCTTCTTGGCCCGTAGCAATTCACTTGGATCGGCAGTCTTTTGGTACTCTTGCAGCTCGACCACTGCCATCTGAGCATCTGCAATCTTTGAGCCTTTCTGAAAGCACTCTTCTGCCTTCTTCCGATTGCCTGTAACGGTGATCACACCTTTGGGACCAGGCATCTTCAATTTGAGATACACATAACATGGTCGAGCCATGAAGCGTGCGTAAGCTGGCCTGCCCAGAATGGCATGATAGGCACTTTGGAAGTCCACAACCTCGAATGTCAACTTTTCCTTGCGGTAATTCTTTGAATCTCCAAAAACCACATCAAGAGCAATCTGGCCGAGTGACACGGCTTTCTTCCCGGGAATGACTCGGTGGAAGCTCATGTTACTGGTACTGAGTCTGGACATCGGAATGCCCATCCCTTTCAATGTTTCAGAATATAGTATGTTCAAGCCACTGCCGCCATCCATCAGGACTTTGGTTAGTCGAGTGCCTTCGAGGGTCGACCACCAAAGCTTGCCTCCCAGGGGTGGCAATGTGCGTCGGGTGATCGGACTGGTCGAATGTGATGGCAGTCTGAGACCACTTCAAGTAACTGGGTGTTGCTGGGGCAACCATGTTCACCTCGCGGTTAATGACTTTCAGTCGACTTTTGCTCTCGACATCGGCAAAAATCATCAGAGTGGAATTGACTTGGGGGTATCCATCGTCACTGTCTTCCTTGTCCTCAACTCTGTCCGACTCTTTTTCCTTGTCTTTGGGCTGTTTGCCCTGAAACTGCTAGATCAGGAGTCGACACTGTCGAGTGGTATGCTTTGGGTAAATAAAATTACCCTCTTCATCTTTCTTGGTGTGGATGTGGCATGGCAGATCCAAAACATCATTTCCATCTTGATCCTTGACTTTCTTGGGCTTCCAGGGGCCTTTGGGTTTTCCCTTGAAGTTTCCCTGGGCTACGGCCAGGGCCTCCCCAGGAGCGGCTGGCTCGGCCTTCCGCTTCTATTTCCGACTGGAGTTTCCTCCGGTTTCTTGGGCGACTGCCTTGAGCTTGCCGTTTCGGAGTCGATCTTCGTCTTCACCATTAGCGTACTTGGTGGCAATCTCCATCATCCGATTCAGAGACATCTCTCCAGTTCGACCGAACTTCAGATTCAACTCTCTGTATTTAACGCCTTCCTTGAAGGCACAAACTGCTTGATGGTCTGGCACATTCTCGACCGTGTGATGCAGTGTGATCCACCTCTGGATGTAATCCCTCAGTGTTTCATTCGGCTTATGTACGTAGGACCTCAACTCTGTAAGGCCTGCAGGTCGCTTGCAGGTTCCTTCGAAGGTTGTGACAAACACTCGGGAAAGGTCCTCCCAAGTGTAGATGCTGCTGGGTGCCAACTGATTCAGCTATGCTCTGCCTGAGCCCTCTAATATGAGAGGCAAATGCTTCATGCCACCTCATCATTGCCGCCGCCAATCTGTACAGCCACTCGGTAATCTTCGAGCCAAGTGTCAGGCTTAGATTCACCGGTGAACTTGCTGACCCTAGTCGCCAGCCTGAAGTTGGGAGGAATCACTGCAGCCCTGATGGCTCGACTGAAACACTCTGGCCCTGAAACACGTGCTCTGCTGCTGGCAGGCGCATCTCTGTTCTGGGCTTCCCGATGAGCCCTGTTCCTGTCAACCAAGCCTTGAACGAGGACAGGTCTCGCGTCAAAGCCTGGGTCCCTGGGGTCGACTGGAATCCTCTGCCCAACACTATGAGGGCGTCTGTCATCTTGCCGTCGAGGCGCATATGACCCACTCCTCGGGGGAGGGGTTGGCACTCGACGTTGATCATCACGATCGAACCGGCGATCATACTGCTCATTCCTCCTGTACTGATCACGTCGGTCACCACGTCCCTCACGCCTCGGGGGCGATCTCGAGCTGTGAGCCGACTCGACTGTATCGGTTGCGACGGGTCGACTGTGGATCCTGTTCCACGACTGAGAGACAGTGGAATTCTGGTTTCCTGCCGCCCGGAGCAACGCTCTGATCTGCAACAAGCCCCTGCCAGCCTCCGACTGGGAGGGCTGAATTGATTCTGCTATATGGGCCACGGCGGCCAAATTCTGAATTGGGGTTCGGTATACCTGCGGCGGCGAGAGCTGACGCCGACAGGACTCGGGAGCTTGCTGTCGTCGACTGGACTCGGGAGCCCGCTGACGCGCTTGCTCGTCGAGTATTCGCTGGAGATTCTCCAATCGAGTGCGCTCGGCCAGGTTAGCCAAGCGCGCGTCCTCCAAGGCCCGGGCCTCGGGGGTTTCTCCGACGATAGGAGTGTGGAGCGCGTCCATGTTCCGGCGGCGAAGCTCCTCTCGCTGCAATGACGTGAGAGGTTCGGGGAGATACTCATCGTGGGGATGCGACGGGTCGCCCCCACCTGCGCCTCCATCAGCGCGAGGGAAACCGGGAGGACCGTGCGCCCCATCGACCGCCAGAACCTCAGCCGCTGGGTCGCTGCTGTCGCATTCAGATGCGGTCTTCGCGGAGCCAGTCGACAGGTCGAACAGGCCGCAGAGGGATTCGTCGGGCTCGATTGCCGTGACTTGCGGGGCGGCCGACTGGCGAGCCACGGCATGTCTCACCCACCTCTGAAGTCTCGACCGACCGTAGCGCTTGCGTCGGTGGGAGACAGAGCAGGGAGACGATACGGGGGCCGACCGATATTGGGTCGACGGCTGCCGCAGGAGGACGCCATGAACGCATGCGCGGAAATGCGTCGCACCGCGGACGGGGAGCGCATCGATGTCGAGTGGCGCCTCCTGAAGCCAGGCAGAGTCATCGACGATGAACGTGAGCGTGCCGAGACGGATCTCGTGGCCCTCCACCAAAACTCCGCACGAAACCATGATCAAAGGGATCGGAAAAATCGCAACTTCTCCAATCAGGCGCTAAGATTCCGGCCCCACGGTGGGCGCCAACTGTCGTGGTTCTAACTCTGACAGTGATGTAGGGGGTAAGTATGGAGAGGCTAGATCTCAACTATTGGGAAGTTGTAAGCACACCAAGATGTACGAGTTCAGGCCCTTCGCAGAGGAAGTAACAGCTCTACGTCTCGGTGCCCGGAGGCGGTCGATTGGATTACTGGCATGTGAATAACAGGGGTGCGAACCCTTCATACTGAGGAGGGGGTGGCTTATATAGAGTTCGCCGGCCCCCTCCTGCCCTCAGTAATGCAGGGTTTAAGGTACATTTAAGGCTAGGCGTTAATGGTAACGCCGCTAATAAAGTGCTATGATGACCATAAAGACTACTTAACAGCTGACCGTTTGTCTGCGGAGTGACTGTAGGTCTCCTGGCGGTCGAGTGGTTGGCTTCATGGTCGAGTGATAGCTTTCTGGTCGAGTGTCTTGGGTCCGTCGAGTGGGATACCTTTAAGTCGATTGAAAGGTGACTTCTCCTAGGGATGTCCTAGGGTAGGACTCTTTGGTCAGGTCCGTGTCCCTACCCTAGGTACATGTCTTCATCATTATCTATTTTGGATGTTTAATGGGCTTTAATATACCTTTTTATATTATTTTTGGGACTAACCTAGTAACCAAAGGCCCAGTGCAAATTACTGGTTTTTGCCTATTTCAGTGTTTCACAGAAAAGGAATATCAAACGGAATGAAACCTTCAGGAGAGTTATTTTTGGAACAAACGTGATCCAGGAGACTAGGAGTGGACGTCAAGAAAGAAGCAAGGAGGCCACGAGGCAGGGAGGCGCGCCCAGGGGGTAGGTGAAGGAAATATGCCCTAGATGCAATAATAAAGTTGTTATTTATATTTCCTTATATCATGATAAATGTTTATTATTCATGCTAGAATTGTATTAACCGGAAGCTTAGTACATGTGTGAATACATAGACAAACAGAGTGTCACTAGTTTGCCTCTACTTAACTAGCTCATTGAATCAATGATGGTTATGTTTCCTAACCGTAGACATGATTTGTCATTTGATTAACGGGATCACATCATTAGAGAATGATGTGATTGACTTGACCCATCCGTTAGCTTAGCACGATGATCGTTTAGTTTGTTGCTATTGCTTTCTCCATAACTATACATGTTCCTATGACTATGAGATCATGCAACTCCCGAATACCGGAGAAACACTTTGTGTGCTAACAAACGTCACAACGTAACTGGGTGATTATAAAGGTGCTCTACAGGTGTCCCCAATGGTGTTTGTTGAGTTTGCATGGATCAAGATTAGGATTTGTCACTCCTATTGTCGGAGAGGTATCTCTGGGCCCTCTCGGTAATGTACATCACTATAAGCCTTGCAAGCAATGTAGCTAATGAGTTACGGGATGTAGCATTACAGAATGAGTAAAGAGACTTGCCGGTAATGAGATTGAGCTAGGTATTTAGATACCGATGATTGAATCTCTAGCAAGTAACATACCGATGACAAAGGGAACAACGTATGTTGTTATGCGGTTTGACCGATAAAGATCTTCGTAGAATATGTAGGAGCCAATATGAGCATCTAGGTTCCGCTATTGGTTATTGACTGGAGACGTGTCTCGGTCATGTCTACATATTTCTTGAACCCGTAGGGTCCGCACGCTTAACGTTCGATGACGATCGGTATTATGAGTTTATGTGATTTGATGTACCGAAGGTAGTTTGGAGTCCCGGATATGATCACGGACATGACGAGGAGTCTCGAAATGGTTGAGACATAAAGATTAATATATTGGACAACTATATTCGGATACCGTAAGAGTTCCGGGTGATTTTGGAGAAAACCGGAGTGCCGGAGGGTTACCGGAACCCCCCGGGAGAAGTAATGGGCCACATGGGCCTTAGTGGAGAGAGAGGGCAGGCCGCGCACCCCCTCCCCCTCTGGTTTGAATTGGACTAGGGAAGGGGGGCGGCGCCCCCCTTTCCTTCTCCCTCTCCTCCTTCCTTTCCCCCTCCTAGTAGGAGTAGGAAAGGGGGGTCCTACTCCTACTAGGAGGAGGACTCCTCCTCCTGGCACGCCCTGCAAGGGCCGGCCAGCCTCCCCCTTGCTCCTTTATATACGGGGGCAGGGGGCACCCTAGGACACACAAGTTGATTGTTCCAAGCTGTGTGCGGTGCCCCCCTCCACCATAATCCACATCGATCATATTGTAGCGGTGCTTAGGCGAAGCCCTACGTCGGTAGCAACATCATCACCGTCATCATGTCGTCGTGCTGATGGAACTCTCATGTAAAGCTCTGCTGGATCAGAGTTCGTGGGACGTCATCGAGCTGAACGTGTGCTGAACTCGGAGATGTCGTACGTTCGGTACTTGGATCGGTCGGATTGTGAAGACGTACGACTACATCAACCGCGTTCTCATAATGCTTCCGCTTACGGTCTATGAAGGTACGTGGACGATACTCTCCTCTCTCGTTGCTATGCATCACCATGATCTTGCGTGTGCATAGGAATTTTTTGAAATTACTACGTTCCCCAACATTGGCATCCGAGCTAGGTTTATGCATAGATGTTATATGCACGAGTAGAATACAAAGGAGTTGTGGGCGTGGGTATATACATATTGCTTGTTGTCACTAGTTTATTCTTGATTCAGCGGCATTGTTGGATGAAGCGGCCCAGACCGACATTATGCGTATGCTTACGCGAGACTGGTTCTACCGACGTGCTTCACACACAGGTGGCTAGTGGGTGCCTGTTTCTCCAGCTTTAGTTGAATCGGATTCAATGAACAAGGTTCTTTCTAAAGATAAAAAAGCAATCACTATACCGCGTTGTGGTTTTTGATGCGTAGGTAAGAACGGTTCTTGCTCTGCCTGTAGCAGCCACATAAAACTTGCAACAACAAAGTAGAGGACGTCTAACTTGTTTTTGCAGGGCATGTTCTGATGTGATATGGTCAAGGCATGATGCTATATTTTATTGTATGAGATGATCATGTTTTTTGTAATGGAGTTATCGGCAACTAGCAGGAGCCATATGGTTGTCGCTTTATTGTATGCAATGCAATCGCCCTGTAATTGCTTTACTTTATCACTAAACGGTAGCGATAGTCGTAGAAGCAATATTTGGCAAGACGACAACGATGCTACGATGGATATCAAGGTGTTGCACCAGTGACGATGGTGATCATGACGGTGCTTTAGAGATGGAGATCAAAGGCACAAGATGATGATGGCCATATCATATCACTTATATTGATTGCATGTGATGTTTATCTTTTATATATCTTATTTTGCTTAGTTCGACGGTAGCATTATAAGATGATCTCTCACTAAATTTCAAGGTATAAGTGTTCTCCCTGAGTATGCACCGTTGCCAAAGTTCGTCGTGCCAAGACACCACGTGATGATCGGGTGTGATAAGCTCTACGTTCACATACAACGGGTGCAAGCCAGTTTTGCACACGCAGAAATACTCGGGTTAAACTTGACGAGCCTAGCATATGCAGATATGGCCTCGGAACACTGAGACCGAAAGGTCGAGCGTGAATCATATAGTAGATATGATCAACATAGTGATGTTCACCATTGAAAACTACTCCATTTCACGTGATGATTGGTCATGGTTTAGTTGATTTGGATCACGTGATCACTTAGATGATTAGACGGATGTGTATCTAAGTGGGAGTTCTTAAGTAATATGACTAATTGAACTTTAATTTATCATGAACTTAGTCCTGGTAGTATTTGCATAACTATGTTGTAGATCAATAGCTCATGATGTAGCTCCCCGTTTATTTTGATATGTTCCTAGAGAAAAACTAAGTTGAAAGATGTTAGTAGCAATGATGCGGATTGGATCCGTGATCTGAGGATTATCCTCATTGCTGCACAGAAGAATTATGTCCTTGATGCACCGCTAGGTGACAGACCGATTGCAGGAGCAGATGCAGACGTTATGAACGTTTCACAAGCTCGATATGATGACTACTTGATAGTTTAGTGCACCATGCTTTACGGCTTAGAATCGGGGCTTCAAATACGTTTTGAATGCCACGAAGCATATGGGATGTTCCAAGAGTTGAAATTGGTATTTCAGACTCATGCCCATGTCGAAAGGTATCAGACCTTTGACAAGCACTTTGCCTACAAGATGGAGGAGAATAGCTCAGCTAGTGAGCATGTGCTCAGAATGTCTGAGTACTACGATCACTTGAATCAAGTGGAAGTTAATCTTCCAGATAAGATAGTGATTGACAGAGTTCTCTAGTCACTATCACCAAGTTACTAGAACTTCGTGATGAACTATAATATGCAAGGGATAAAGGAAACGATTCTCATGCTCTTCATGATGCTGAAATCGACGAAGGTAGAAATCAAGAAAAGCATCAAGTGTTGATGGTTGACAAGACCACTAGTTTCAAGAAAAGGGCAAAGGGAAGAAGGGGAACTTCAAGAAGAACGGCAAGCAAGTTGCTGCTCAAGTGAAGAAGCCCAAGTCTGGACCTAAGCCTGAGACTAAGTGCTTCTACTGCAAAGGGACTGGTCACTGGAAGCAGAACTGCCCCAAGTATTTGGCAGATAAGAATGATGGCAAAGTGAACAAAGGTATATTTGATATACATGTTATTGATGTGTACTTTACTAGTGTTTATAGCAACCCCTCAGTATTTGATACTAGTTCAGTTGCTAAGATTAGTAACTCGAAACGGGAGTTGCAGAATGAACAGAGACTAGTTAAGGGTGAAGTGACGATGTGTGTTGGAAGTGGTTCCATGATTGATATGATCATCATCGCACACTCTCTATACTTTCAGGATTAGTGTTGAACCAAAATAAATGCCATTTGCTGTTTGCATTAAGCATGAATATGATTTGATCATGTTTATTGCAATACGGTTATTCATTTAAAGTCAGAGAATAATTGTTGATCTGATTACATGAATAAAACCTTCAATGGTCATACACCCAAGTTGAATGGTTTATTGAATCTTGATCGTAGTGATACACATATTCATAATATTGAAGCCAAAAGATGCAAAGTTAATAATGATAGTGCAACTTATTTGTGGCACTGCCATTTAGGTCATATTGGTGTAAAGCGCATGAAGAAAATCCATGCTAATGGGCTTTTGGAATCACATGATTATGAATCAGTTGATGCTTGCGAACCATGACTCATGGGCAAGACGACTAAGACTTCGTTCTCCGGAACAATGGAGCGAGCAACAAACTTGTTGGAAATAATACATACTGATGTATGCAGTCCGATGAGTGTTGAGGCTCGCAGCAGGTATCATTATTTTCTGACTTTCATAGATGATTTGAGCAAATATGGGTATATATTCTTGATGAAACATAAATCTGAAGCATTTGAAAAGTTCAAATAATTTTAGAGTGAAGTGAAAAATCATCGTAACAAGAAAATAAAGTTTCTATGATCTGATCGTGGAGGAGAATATTTGAGTTACGAGTTTGGTCTTCATTTGAAACAATGCGGAATAGTTTCGCAACTCACACCACCCGGAACACCACAGCATAATGGTGTGTCCGAACATCGTAATCGTACTTTACTAGATACGGTGCGATCTATGATGTCTCTTACTGATTTACCGCTATCGTTTTGGGGTTATACATTAGAGATAGCTACATTCACATTAAAAAGGGCACCGTCTAATCCGTTGAGACGACACCATATGAACTATGGTTTGGCTAGAAACCTAAGCTGTCGTTTCTTAAAGTTTGGGGTTGTGATACTTATGTGAAAAAGTTTCAGCCTGATAAGCTCAAACCCAAATCGGAGAAATGCGTCTTCATAGGATACCCAAAAGAAACTGTTGGGTACACCTTCTATCAAAGATCTGAAGGCAAGTCATTCGTTGCTAAGATGGATCCTTTCTAGAGGAGTTTCTCTCGAAAGAAGTGAGTGGGAGGAAAGTAGAACTTGATGAGGTAACTGTACCTGCTCCCTTATTGGAAAGTAGTTCATCACACAAATCTGTTCCTATGACTCCTACACCAATTAGTGAGTAAGCTAATGATGATGATCATGTAACTTCAGATCAAGTTACTACCGAACCTCGTAGGTCAACCAGAGTGAGATCCGCACTAGAGTGGTACGGTAATCCTGTTCTGGAGGTCATGTTACTTGACCATGACGAACCTACAAACTAGGAGGAAGCGATGATGAGCCCAGATTCCGCAAAATGGTTTGAGGCCATGAAATCTGAGATGGGATCCATGTATGAGAATAAAGTGTGGACTTTGGTTGACTTGCCCGATGATCGGGAAGCCATCGAGAATAAATGGATCTTCAAGAAGAAGACTGACGCTGATGGTAGTGTTACTATCTACAAAGCTCGAATTGTCGCAAAATGTTTTCGACAAGTTCAAGGTGTTGACTACGATGAGATTTTCTCACTCGTATCGATGCTTAAAAGTCTGTTCGGATCATGCTAGCAGTTGTCGCATTTTATGAAATCTGGCAAATGGATGTCAAAACTGTATTCCTTCATGGATTTCTTAAAAGAAGAGTTGTATATGATGCAACCAAAAGGTTTTGTCGATCCTAAAGGTGCTAACAAAGTGAGCAAGCTCCAGCGATCCATCTATGGACTGGTGCAAGCATCTCGGAGTTGGAATATATGCTTTGATAAAGTGATCAAAGCATATGTCTTTATACAAACTTGCGATGAAGCATGTATTTACAAGAAAGTGAGTGGGAGCACTACAACATTTCTGATAAGTATATGTGAATGACATATTGTTGATCGGAAATAATGTAAAATTTTCTAGAAAGCATAAAGGAGTGTTTGAAAAGAGTTTTTCAAAGAAAGACCTCGATGAAGCTGCTTACACATTGAGCATCAAGATCTATAGAGATAGATCAAGATACTTGATAAGTTTTTTCAATGAGTACATACTTTGACAAGATTTTGAAGTAGTTCAAAATGGAACAGTCAAAGAAGGAGTTCTTGCCTGTGTTGCAAGGTGTGAAGTTGAGTAAAGACTCAAAACCCGACCACGGCAGAAAATAGAAAGAGAATGAAAAGTCATTCCCTATGCCTCAGTCATAGGTTCTACAAAGTATGTCATGTTGTGTACCAGACCTATTGTGTACCTCACCATAAGTTTGGCAATAGGGTACAATAGTGATCCAGGAGTGGATCACTGGACAGCAGTCAAAAATATCCTTAGTGGAATAAGGAAATGGTTCTCGGTTATGGAGGTGACAAAGAGTTCGTCTTAAAGAGTTACGTCGATGCAAGATTTGACACTGATCTAGATGACTCTAAGTCTCAATCTAGATACATATTGAAAGTGGGAGCGATTAGCTAGAGTAGATCCGTGCAAAGCATTATAGAAATAGAAAATTTTCAAAATACATACGGCTCTGAATGTGGCAGACCCATTGACTAAATTACTCTCACAAGCAAAACATGATCACTCTTTGGGTGTTAATCACATAGCGATGTGAACTAGATTATTGACTCTAGTAAACCCTTTGGGTGTTAGTCACAGGGAGATGTGAACTAATCACATAAAGATGTGAACTATTGGTGTTAAATCACATGACGATGTGAACTAGATTATTGACTCTAGTGCAAGTGGGAGACTGAAGGAAATACGCCCTAGAGGAAATAGTAAAGTTGTTATTGATATTTCCTTATATCATGATAAATGTTTATTATTCATGCTAGAATTGTATTAACCGGAGACTTAGTACATGTGTGAGTACATAGACAAACAGAGTGTCACTAGTTTGCCTCTACTTAACTAGCTCGTTGAATCAATGATGGTTATGTTTCCTAACCATAGACATGAGTTGTCATTTGATTAACGGGATCACATCATTAGAAAATGATGTGATTGACTTGACCCATCCGTTAGCTTAGCACGATGATCGTTTAGTTTGTTGCTATTGCTTTGTCCATAACTATACATGTTCCTATGACTATGAGATCATGCAACTCCCGAATACCGGAGAAACACTTTGTGTGCTACCAAACGTCACAACGTAACTGGGTGATTATAAAGGTGCTCTACAGGTGTCTCCAATGGTGTTTGTTGAGTTGGCATGGATCAAGATTAGGATTTGTCACTCCGATTGTCGGAGAGGTATCTCTGGTGTGACGCCCCTGATTTGACCATACACTAATCATACACGCAAACGTGTACGATTAAGATCAGGGACTCACGGGAAGATATCACAACACAACTCTACAAATAAAATAAGTCATACAAGCATCATATTACAAGCTAGGGGCCTCGAGGGCTCGAATACAAGAGCTCGATCATAGACGAGTCAGCGGAAGCAACAATATCTGAGTACAGAGATAAGTTAAACAAGTTTGCCTTAAGAAGGCTAGCACAAACTGGGGTACAGATCGAAAGAGGCGCAGGCCTCCTGCCTGGGATCCTCCTAACTACTCCTGGTCGTCGTCAGCGGGCTGCACGTAGTAGTAGGCACCTCCGGTGTAGTAGGAGTCATCGTCGACGGTGGCGTCTGGCTCCTGGACTCCAGCATCTGGGTGCGACAACCAGGTAGAAGGGAAAGGGGAAAAGAAGGAGAAAGCAACCGTGAGTACTCATCCAAAGTACTCGCAAGCAAGGAGCTACACTACATATGCATGGGTATATGTGTAAAGGCCATATCGGTGGACTGAACTGCAGAATGCCAGAATAAGAGGGGATAGCTAATCCTGTCGAAGACTACGCTTCTGGCAGCCTCCGTCTTGCAGCATGTGGAAGAGAGTAGACTGAAGTCCTCCAAGTAGCATCGCATAGCATAACCCTAACCGATGATCCTCCCCTCGTCGCCCTGTGAGAGAGCGACCACCGGTAGTATCTGGCACTTGGAAGGGTGTGTTTTATTAAGTATCCGGTTCTAGTTGTCATAAGGTCAAGGTACAACTCCAAGTCGTCCTGTTACCGAAGATCACGGCTATTCGAATAGATTAACTTCCCTGCAGGGGTGCACCACATAACCCAACACGCTCGATCCCATTTGGCCGGACACACTTTCCTGGGTCATGCCCGGCCTCGGAAGATCAACATGTCGCAGCCCTACCTAGGCACAACAGAGAGGTCAGCACGCCGGTCTAAATCCTATGGCGCAGAGGTCTGGGCCCATCGCCCTTTTCACACCTGCACGTTGCGAACGCGGCCGGAAGCAGAACTAGCCCCCTTAATACAAGAGCAGGCTTATGGTGCAATCCGGCGCGCGCCACTCAGTCGCTGACGTCACGAAGGCTTCGGCTGATACCACGACGTCAAGTGCCCATAACTGTCCCCGCGTAGATGGTTAGTGCGTATAGGCCAATAGCCAGACTCAGATCAAATACCAAAATCTCGTTAAACGTGTTAAGTATCCGCAAACACCGACCAGGGCCAGGCCCACCTCTCTCCTAGGTGGTCTCAACCTGCCCTGTCGCTCCGCCACAAAGTAATAGTCGGGGGCTGTCGGGAACCCAGGCCCACCTCTACCGGCATGGAGCCACCTGCCCCTTCAGCCCCCAACTCCGAACAGTACCACAGGTAATGTAACTGTGTAAAGTATATGGTATATGCCCGTGATCACCTCCCGAAGTGATCACGGCCCAGTAGTATAGCATGGCAGACGGAAAAGAGTGTAGGGTCACTGATGGAACACTAGCATCCTATACTAAGCAGTAGGATAGCAGGTAATGGTAACAACAGTAGTAGCAAGGACAGGCTATGCATCAGGATAGGAATAACGGAAAGCAGTAACATGCTACACTACTCTAATGCAAGCAGTATAGAGAAGAGTAGGCGATATCTGGTGATCAAAGGGGGGGTTTGCCTGGTTGCTTTGGCAAGAAGAAGGGGTCGTCGTCGATATAGTCGATCACAGGGGTATCGACAACGGCCTCGGAGCTTACCGGAAAGAAGTAACGGAAGGGGAACACAATAAATAACAGAGCAATCAAATGCAACACAAAGCAAGACGCAGCAATACGTTGTGCTAGGAGTGACCAAACGCAGGGACAGGTGATACCGGCGAACGGGGAAAACATCCGGGAAAGTATTCCCGATGTTCCGCGTTTCCGGACAGACGGACTGGTGGGGAAAAGTTGCGTGTTTGCTATACTAGGGATGTGTGACAGACGAACGGGTTGTGTATTGAGATTCGTCTCGTTGTTCTGAGCAACTTTCATGTACAAAATATTTCCATCCGAGATACGGTTTATTTTATATGATTTTTCAAAGTTTATAGTATTTTTTTATGATTTTCTGGAATATTTTTATTTAATCTAATCCGAATTTGACCAAGTAAATTTGACTAGTCAAAAGGGAGGATGTGGCCCACATGTCATTGACACATAATTTAATTGATGGATAAACTAAAATGGAGGGGTTAAGTTAACACAGGGGGCCACATGTCATAGGCTAGCAATTATCCAAAGTACTAATTAGTCTAACTACTCATTAGCTACTAACCTAAATAGGGCCGGTCACATCCAGAGATGCAGCCGGCCACACACACGCTGCACACACACACACACACACACATCACACAAGCACACAGGGCCGGCCAGAGGCACACAGCCGGCCACACACGGCGCACACACACAATGCTAGGGAGTAACTCTATTCCTTTTAACATAAGATAGCATTTTGTGATTTTTGTAGGATTTAATCCACGCATCAAAAGTATTTGGTCCAGTGGGATAAAATGGAGTTTGTCATGTATACTTCCTACTTATATTATTTTCACTCATGTTTACAACTGTTTAACCACAGTTTAGGGGCTGCCCAGGGGATTACTCGATGTAATATTCGCAAAGCTAGCTAGCAGCTACAGTAGCTATCATTAGTTAGCAGTAGACAAGTAGCAAGCGGCAGCAGCATTGGGTAACCAGAAGCAGTAGTCGCCGGTAGTATCAGGCACGCACGATGGTGCGTGCGCAAGCGCAAGGCACGGCCAACACAGGGAGCAGCGAGCAGCGCCGGGCGCCGGCGTCGCCTGCGCGGACAGCGTAGTGGCAGCAGGGCAGAGCAACTACAGCAGGCAGAGCATGGGCCGCGGGTGTCGCGACAACTACAGCAGCAATAGAGCAGGTCACAGCGGGAGGCACCGGCCGGCGGAGTGGGGGCGGGGCGGCAGCGTGCGGCGTTGGGAGGAGGAGGCGCGAGGGGGGAGCGGAGCTGCACTAGCAGCAGCTCAGAGGCAGCGCAGGAATCAATGCTGCGGTGGGAGGAGAAGCAGGGGAGGCGGGCGCGGCAGCAAGAGCGTTGCGGTCGGGTTCGGCGATAGAGGAAAGGAAAGGGAGGCAGAGGCCTGGGGCCTCACTTGCGTTGAAGGGAAGCGGAGGCGGTGAGCCTCGGGAGTTCCGTCGGGGAGGGGACGAGGACGCGGTAGGCGACGGCGACGGCGAGGCAGAGGCCTTAGGCCAGTGACGTGCGACGGAGAAGGAGAGGCGAGGAGGCGACAGGCGATCCGGCGAGGGGGAGGTCTGAGCGGCGGCGGGGGCGGGGCGCGCCAGGGTCGCGGGACCGGCGGAGGTCACTGCCCTCGATCTGGATCGGGGGAGGGCAGAGGGAGCGAGAGACGTGGGGGGTCGTGGGAGGAGTGGGTGAGTGGGGGGGTTCGATCTAGGTTTTCCACCGACAGGGGGGAATATGGGGGAGTGGGGTGAGCCGGCCGACTGGGCTGAGGCCCAGGTGGGCAGGGGGGTTCCTCTATTCCCTTTTTTTTGTTTTCTCATGATTTGCTTTTCTTTTTCTAATTTTATTTTATTTCTTTACTGTTTTCATTTAAAGTTTCTATTATTCTAGCTTTATAAAATACCAAGTTAGCACCTAAATTAGTATTACTAATTAGGCCTCTGCCATAATTATTTTGGCACACTACTAATTTAGTTATATTATTATAACTTTATAAAATGCATTAAATTAATTGTTTTGCCCTAAGCTTTGGCTATTTTAGTGAATTTAAATATTATAAGAAATGTTGGTTTCTCCACCATTAATATCCATGATTTACTTGTCACATTAAGAACAATTTTGTTTTGACTATTGATAACTTTAATTGTTTGACTTGATTTTAAATTTGAAATTTGAACGGGATTTGAATCATCGCAAGATTAACAACGGTAATCATGGTGACGTGGCATCATTAGCGGAGGGTTACTGTAGCGTAACTATCCGGGCGTCACATCTGGGCCCTCTCGGTAATGTACATGTAACACCCACAATGTGCCTATATCTCCCATGTGTCGGGGCACGACTTAGAGGCATAGCCGCATGGTAGTTTTGTCGCAAGAGGGGTAATCTTCACACAATCCCATGTACTGAATAAGAAAGGGATACAGAGTTGGCTTACAATCGCCACTTCACACAATACAACAAGTTAAACATACATCATCCAAAGTACAATCAAAGGTCCAACTACGGAACCAAAATAAAGGAAGACAACCCCAAATGCTAGATCCCTGATCGTCCCAACTGGGCTCCACTACTAATCATCAGGAAACGAAACATAGTAACGACCCAGATCCTCGTCGAACTCCCACTTGAGTTCGGTAGCATCACCTGCACTGGTATCATCGGCACCTGCAACTATTTGGAAGTATCCGTGAGCCACGAGGACTCAGCAATCTCACACCCGTGAGATCAAGACTATTTAAGCTTATGGGTAGGGTAAGGTAAGGAGGTGGAGCTGCAGGAAGTACTAAGCATATATGGTGGCTAACCTACGCAAATAAGAGTGAGAAGAGAAGCAACGCAATGGTCGAGAAGCTAGAAGTGATCAAGAAGTGATCCTTAAACTACTTATGTTCAAGCATAACACAAGACCTGTTCACTTCCCGGACTCCGCCAGAAAGAGACCATCACGGCTACACGCGCGGTTGATTCGTTCTAATTAAGTTAAGTGTCAAGTTCTCTACAACCGGATATTAACAAATTCCCATCTGCCACATAACCGCGGGCACGGCTCTCGAAAGTTTATACCCTGCATGGGTGTCCCAACTTAGCCCATCACAAGCTCTCACGGTCAAACGAAGGATATTCCTTCTCCCGAAAAGACCCGATCAGTCTCGGAATCCCGGTTACAAGACATTTCGACAATGGCAAAACAAGACCAGCAAGACGCCCGAATGTGCCGACAAATCCCGATAGGAGCTTCACATATCTCGTTCTCAGGGCACACCGGATGAGCAATCCGTACAACTAAAACAAGCCCTCAAGTTTCCCCGAGGTGGCGCTGCAAGGGGCTCTAGTTTGGACCAACACTCAGAGAAGCACTGGACCGGGGGTTAAATAAAGATGACCCTTGAGTCCATGGAACCCAAGGGAAAAGGCTTAGGTGGCAAATGTTAAAACCAAGGTTGGGCCTTGCTGAAGGAGTTTTATTCAAAGCGAACTATCAAGGGGTTCCCAAAACACCCAGCCGCATAAGGAACACAAAATCAAGGAACATAACACCGGTATGACGGAAACTAGGGCGGCAAGAGTGGAACAAAACACCAGACAAAAGGCCGAGCCTTCCACCCTTTACCAAGTATATAGATGCATTAATTAAAATAAAAGATATTGTGATATCCCAACATATCCATGTCCCAGCATGGAACAAACTTCAATTTCACCTGCAACTAGCAACGCTAAAAGAGGGGCTGAGCAAAAGCGGTAACATAGCCAAACAACGGTTTGCTAGGAAGGTGGGTTAGAGGCTTGACATGGCAATATGGGAGGCATGATATAACAAGTGGTAGGTAACGCAATATAACGATAGAGCGCACAACTAGCAAGTAAAGATAGAAGTGATTTCGAGGGTATGGTCATCTTGCCTGAGATCCCGCAAGGAAGAAGAACGAGTCCATGAAGAAGATAAACGGACGTAGATGAACGGATCCTCACAAACGCAACGTATCTGAAACTAACGAGAAGAAGCACAACCGAAAAGAAGCAAGCAATATAGTAAACAACCATCACATAAGCATGGCATGATGCACAACCAAGTATGATGCACGTCCAATTTAAAAATGCATGGCATGGCAAAGTGCACAAACAAAAATACAAGTTAAGTGGAGCTCAACATGTAACAAGATGCATGTTGATGAAACACCATATTTGATTATTTAGTTCACTCCCGGTTAGGTACTCAACAAAATTAAATGTTTGGAAAGAGGTGAGGCATAAGTAAACTAACTATTTAGGCAAGTTTAAATGAGGCCGGAAACAACAACCAACAAATCCAGAAAATCCTCATATGCAAATTTTAGAGTTGGTACTGTTCTGCCTTAAACCATATTTTAGAGTTGTTAAATATTCAAAGTAATGCCACCATGTTAAACTATGCATTTCTCTACCCTATTTGCATATAAAGTTTATTTAAAACCGAGCTACGGTTAATTAGTTATGAATTAAATCATTTTAACATGGCAATATGCAAACATCATTTTAAACATTTTAAACATGGATAAAAGTTGGATATCAAGAAAATGCATGAAGAACTAAGCATTTTGCATATATGACATATTCTATTTGAATGCATGGATCTATAGCTATTGCCAAAATAAAATAGTGGCAATTCTGTAAATGTGCAATGCACTGGAAATTAAATAAATCCGCAGGCAGAAAATAAACATGCATTGTCCTGAAGCATTAGAGTGCAGCGGCCAGAAAGATTTGGCCCAAGCGGCTGAGTGGGTGTGTGGGCAAAAGAAATAAACGAGACAGGCAAAAATTGGGGCGCCTGGGACTCGATCCCAGTTCATACTAGATCGAAGTACAATTTGAAGACCATTGGGACAAGAGCGTGTTGGTGATAACAGAGGGGCTAGGAACAACATGACGAGGAACAAGGGCTTGATCTGGGTGAGCCAAAATTGGTATAAAAATGTTGTACCAGTGGGGATTTGATCCCTGCTCATTTGGGTACAGCTCTGTAGCCAGAGCCACTGCGTTGTTGCTGCCTATTTGAACCAAGAAAGGCGTTTCTATTGTTGAAGTGACAAAAGCCAGGCCTTCTTCCCCATGAACGCACGGTGGACATGGCCGGCGACGGGAGCCAACACCAGTGGTTGCAGGTCGACGGCGGGGCCGCGGATGCATGTGGGGAAGAGGCCGGAGCTCGAGCATCGAGCTGGAGCTCATCTCGGCTACGGCGCACAGCGATGCATGGGCGAGCATGGCGCGGCGAGCGAGCAGCAAGCAGGCAGGGTGTGCACGTGGGTGCAGATGCATGCGGGGGCTACGGGCGCGTGCGTGTGTGGTGCAACAAGGAGCGGTCGGAGAACCCAAGCACAAGCACTGGAGCCTGTTTCCATGGAAGCCATGGCATGTGGGCACGGACAAGAAGGCTACTATGGCGAGGTAAACAGACAGGGTTACGAGGCTTGGGGGAGCGGCTGCTCACCACGGGGGTGCTGACAATGATAGATCGCATGGATAGACGACGGAGGCAATGAAGGAGCTCGCTGAACTTGGCGGTAACGAGATTGAGCTAGGTATTTAGATACCGACGATCGAATCTCAGGCAAGTAACATACCGATGACAAAGGGAACAACGTATGTTGTTATGCGGTTTGACCGATAAAGATCTACGTAGAATATGTAGGAGCCAATATGAGAATCCAGGTTCCGCTATTGGTTATTGACCGGAGACATGTCTCGGTCATGTCTACATAGTTCTAGAACCCACAGGGTCCGCACGCTTAACGTTCGATGATGATTGGTATTATGAGTTTATGTGATTTGATGTACCGAAGGTAGTTCGGAGTCTCGAATATGATCACAGACATGACGAGGAGTCTCCAAATGGTCGAGGCATAAATATTAATATATTGGACGACTATATTCGGATACCGCAAGTGTTCCGGATGATTTCGGAGAAAACCGGAGTGCCGGAGGGTTACCGGAACCCCCCCCCCCCCAGAGAAGTGATGTCTACTACACAACCTTCTTCTTGTAGACGTTGTTGGGCCTCCAAGTGTAGAGGTTTGTAGGATAGTAGCAAATTTCCCTCAAGTGGATGACCTAAGGTTTATCAATCTGTGGGAGGCATAGGATGAAGATGGCCTCTCTCAAACAACCCTGCAACCAAATAACAAAGAGTCTCTTGTGTCCCCAACACACCCAATACAATGGTAAATTGTATAGGTGCACTAGTTCGGCGAAGAGATGGTGATACAAGTGCAATATGGATGGTAGATATAGGTTTTTGTAATCTGAAAAATATAAAAACAGCAAGGTAACTAATGATAAAAGTGAGCACAAATGGTATTGCAATGCTAGGAAACAAGGCCTAGGGTTCATACTTTCACTAGTGCAAGTTCTCTCAACAATAATAATATAATTGGATCATATAACTATCCCTCATCATGCAACAAAGAGTCACTCCAAAGTCACTAATAGCGGAGAACAAACGAAGAGATTATGGTAGGGTACGAAACCACCTCAAAGTTATCCTTTCTGATCGATCTATTCAAGAGTCCGTAGTAAAATAACACGAAGCTATTCTTTCCGTTCAATCTATCCTAGAGTTCGTACTAGAATAACACCTTAAGATACAAATCAACCAAAACCCTAATGTCACCTAGATACTCCAATGTCACCTCAAGTATCCGTCGGTACGATTATACGATATGCATCACACAATCTCAGATTCATCTATTCAACCAACACCAAGAACTTCAAAGAGTGCCCCAAAGTTTCTACCGGAGAGTCAAGACGAAAAGGTGTGCCAACCCCTATGCATAAGTTCACGAGGTCACGGAACTCGCAAGTTGATCACCAAAACATACATCAAGTGGATCGCGTGATATCCCATTATCACCACAGATAAGCACATGCAAGACATACATCAAGTGTTCTCAAATCCTTAAAGACTCAATCCGATAAGATAACCTCAAAGGGAAAAATCAATCCATTACAAGAGAGTAGAGGGGGAGAAACATCATAAGATCCAAATATAATAGCAAAGCTCGTGATACATCAAGATCGTGCCGACTCAAGAACACGAGAGAGAGAGAGAGAGAGAGATCAAACACATAGCTACTGGTACGTAACCTTAGCCTTGAGGGTGAACTACTCCCTCCTCATCATGGAGAGCGTCGGGATGATGAAGATGGCCACCGGAGAGGGATTCCCCCCTCCGGCAGGGTGCCGGAACGGGTCTAGATTGGTTTCCGGTGGCTACGGAGGCTTCTCGCGGCGGAACTCCCGATCTATTCTGGTCTCCGATGTTTTTAGGGTATATGGACATATATAGGCGAAAGAAGTTGGTCAGGGCAGCCACGAGGGGCCCATGAGGGTCGGGGCGCGCCCAGGGGGTAGGGTGCGCCTCACTGCCTCGTTGCCACCTCGAAGCTTCCTTGACATCTACTCCAAGTCTTCTGGATTGCTTCCGTTCCAAAAATAACTCTCCCGAAGGTTTCATTCCGTTTGGACTCCGTTTGATATTTATTTTCTTCGAAACACTAAAATAGGAAAGAAAACAACAATTTGGTTGGGCCTCCGGTTAATAGGTTAGTCCCAAAAATAATATAAAAGTGTAAAATAAAGCCCATTAACATCTAAAACAGATAATACAATAGCATTGAACAATCAAAAATTATAGATAGGTTGGAGAGGTATCAGCATCCCCAAGCATAATTCCTGCTCGTCCTCGAGTAGGTAAATGATAAAAACAGAATTTTTGATGTGGAATGATTTCTAGAATATTCTTCAATGCATTTTTCCCTATTGTGGCATGAATGTTCAGATCCAAAAGATTCAAGATAAAAGTTTATTGTTGACATGAAAATAATAATACTTCAAGCATACTAACAAAGCAATCATGTCTTCTCAAAATAACATGGTCAAAGAAAGCTATCCCTACAAAATCATGTAGTCTGGCTATGCTCTATCTTCATCACACAAAGTATTTAAATCATGCACAACCGCGATGACAAGACAAGCAATTGTTTCATACTTTTGACGTTCTCAAACTTCTTCAATCTTCAGGCAATACATGAGCGTGAGCCATGGACATAGCACTATAGGTGGAATAGAATGGTGGTTGTGGAGAAGACAAAAAAGAAAAGATAGTCTCACATCAACTAGGCGTATCAACGGGCTATGGAGATGCCCATCGATAGATATCAATGTGAGTGAGTAGGGATTTCCATGCAACATATGCACTAGAGCTATAAGTGTATGAAAGCTCAAAAAGAAACTAAGTGGGTGTGCATCCAACTCGCTTGCTCACGAAGACCTAGGGCATTTTGAGGAAGCCCATCATTGGAATATTCAAGCCAAGTTCTATAATGAAAGATTCCCACTAGTATATGAAAGTGACAACATAGGAGACTCTCTATCATGAAGATCATGGTGCTACTTTGAAGCACAAGTGTGGTAAAAGGATAGTAGCATTGTCCCTTCTCTCTTTTTCTCTCATTTTTTGTTTTTTGTTTTGTTTTGGGCCTTCTTTTTTTTCTTTTGTCCTCTTTTTTTTCTTTTTTTCTTTTTATTTTTCGTGCGGAGTCTCATACCGACTTGTGGGGGAATCATAGTCTCCATCATCCTTTCCTCACTGGGACAATGCTCTAATAATGATGATCATCACACTTATTTTTACTTACAACTCAAGAATTACAACTAAATACTTAGAAAAAAAATATGACTCTATGTGAATGCCTCCGGCGGTGTACCGGGAATGAATCGAGACTGACATGTATGAAAGAATTATGAATGGTGGCCTTGCCACAAATACGATGTCAACTACATGATCATGCAAAGCAATATGACAATGATGGAGCGTGTCATAATAAACGTAATGGTGGAAAGTTGCATGGCAATATATCTCGGAATGGCTATGGAAATGCCATAATAGGTAGGTATGGTGGCTGTTTTGAGGAAGGTGAATGGTGGGTGTATGGTACCGGCGAAAGTTGCGTGGCATAAGAGAGGCTAGCAATGGTGGAAGGGTGAGAGTGTGTATAATCCATGGACTCAACATTAGTCATAAAGAACTCACATACTTATTGCAAAAATCTATTAGTTATCAAAACAAAGTACTACGTGCATGCTCCTAGGGGGATAGATTGGTAGGAAAAGACCATCACTCGTCCCCGACCGCCACTCATAAGGAAGGCAATCAATAAATAAATCATGCTCCGACTTCATCACATAACGGTTCACCATACGTGCATGCTGCGGGAATCACAAACTTCAACACAAGTATTTCTCAAATTCACAACTACTCAACTAGCATAACTCTAATATCACCATCTTCATATCTCAAAACAATCATCAAGTATCAAACTTCTCATAGTATTCAACGCACTTTATATGAAAGTTTTTATTATACCCATCTTGGCTGCCCATCATATTAGGACTAGTTTCATAACCAAAGCAAATTACCATGCTGTTCTAAAGACTCTCAAAATAATATAAGTGAATCATGAGAGTTCATCTATTTCTATAAAATAAAACCACCGCCGTGCTCTAAAAGGATATAAGTGAATCACTAGAGCAAATGACAAACTACTCCGAAAGATATAAGTGAAGATCAATGAGTAGTCGAATAATTATACAACTATGTGAAGATTCTCTAACATTTAATAATTTCATATATTGGTATTTTATTCAAACATAAAGCAAAACAAAAGAAAATAAAATGACGCTCCAAGCAAAACACATATCATGTGGTGAATAAAAATATAGCTCCAAGTAAAGTTACCAATGAACGAAGATGAAACAGGGGATGCCTTCCGGGGCATCCTCAAGCTTAGGCTCTTGGTTGTCCTTGAATATTACCTTGGGGTGCCTTGGGCATCCCCAAGCTTAGGCTCTTGCCACTCCTTATTCCATAGTCCATCGAATCTTTACCCAAAACTTGAAAACTTCACGACACAAAACTTAACAGAAAACTTGTGAACTCATTATAAATTCATATTGGTGTAATATATACTGTATTCCAACTTCTCTATGGTTCATACTCTCCGATACTACTCATGGATTCATCAAAAGAAGCAAACAACACATAGAAAACAGAATCTGTCAAAAACAGAACAGTCTGTAGTAATTTGGATCAAACGTATACTTCTAGAACCCCAAAAATTCTAAAAAAAATTTCTGGACGTGAGGAATGTATCTATTAATCATCTGCAAAAAGAATTAACTAAATAGCACTCTCCATTAAAAAACGGCAGCAATTCTCGTGAGCGCTAAAGTTTCTGTTTTTTACAGCAAGATCAAAAAGACTTCCCCCAAGTCTACCCAACGGTTCTACTTGGCACAAACACTAATTAAACACAAAAAACATAACAAAAACAGAGGCTAGGTAAATTATTTATTAGTAAACAGGAACAAAAATTAAATTGGGTTGCCTCCCAACAAGCGCAATCGTTTAACGCTCCTAGCTAGGCATGATGATTTCAATGATGCTCACATAAAAGATAAGGATTGAAATATAAAGAGATCATCAATAAGAATATGACTAGAACATTTAAGTCTAACACACTTACTATGTATAGGGATTTTGTGAGCAAACAACTTATGGGAACAAAATCAACTAGCATAGGAAGGCAAAACAAGCATAACTTCAAAGCTTTAAGCACATAGAGAGGAAACTTGATATAATTGCAATTCCTACAAGCATATATTCATCCCTCATAATAATTTTCAGTAGCATCATGAATGAATTCAACAATATAATCATCACACAAAGCATTCTTTTCATGATCTACAAGCATAGAAAATTTACTACTCTCCACATAAGCAAGATTCTTCTCATTCAGAATAGTGGGAGTATCATAAGAAACTCGAATACTATAAATTGTTCCCACATTAAAAGAGTAATATTCATGAAAAGGGTAATAATAATCATGACAATTTTTAATATAATCATCACTACTTTTTATAGCATACATGTCATCACAATAATCATCATAAGTAGCAACTTTGTTCTAATCATAATCAATTGAAACCACTTCCAAGATAGTAGAATCATTACTAAATAAAGTCATGACCTCTCCAAATCCACTTTCGTAATTATCACAATAAGATTCAACATCCTCCAAAATAGTGGGATCATTACTTCCTAAAGTTGACACTCCTCCAAATCCACTTTCATCAATATAATCATCATAAGTAGGAGGCATGCTATCATCATAATAAATTTGCATATCAAAACTTGGGAGACTACAAATATCATCTTCATTAAACATAGCATCCCCAAGCTTGGGACTAACATTAATTGCAGCAAATACATTCTCAAACATGTCATTCTCATCAAACATAGCATCCCCAAGCTTGGGCCTTTTCATATCATAAGCATAATCACTCTCATCATTAATAGTATGGATAGCACCAATAGTATAACAATTATCATCATCACAATGAGTAATAGGAGCAACATTATTTGGGAGGGATACATTTTTACCTTTGCTTATCCGTATTTTCTTTTTCTTCTTCACATCATGTGTGGGTTTTATCCTCTTTTCGGAGCTCCTTATTAATGAGATTGGTTGAATAGAAGGCTCCTCCTCGTTACCTGATTCATCATAAGAAATAATAGGAGGATATTGTGAAGCCTCTTCCCTTTCATTAGTATTCTCTTCATCCTCTATTTGTTTTCTTTTCTTTATGTAATTGGCAATAAGGATTTTCAATGCAATTCACCGCACAATACATAAAAATTTCTTCTAGATCAATATCGAGGAATTTCTCAAGGTTATATTATGGAATATGCTTAGTTATACGTTTCATTTCTTCATAACCCAAAAGAAAACTAAGTTCATTATGATGTGAAAGGGAAATCAAATCATCACAATTTTTGGACACGATACGGTCATGAAACAATTTGCATCGGAGATTTAAATGACCATGTTCATTGCAAAGTTCACAAGTATGGTGAAGAAATTTTAAATTTTCAGCACAAACATCTAGCCTCTCTTGCAACCATTTAGTTTCTAAATACTTATGCCTCTTGCAAAATCTATCTTCCCTATTTGGTGTGTACTTGCAAACTCTAGCACTCAACAAAAGTTGACATGCATATAAGAGACATTTTCATCATGACTGGTGCAATCATCATTAGTACTATGGATATTCCAGGAGTTCATACTAACAACATTGCAATCATGCTCATCATTCAAATATTTAGTGCCAAACATTTTATAGACTTCTTCTTCTAGCATTTGAGCACAATTTTACTTTCCATCATTCTCACGAAAGATATTAAAAAGATGAAGCGTATGAGGCAAACTCAATTCCATTTTTTTTTGTAGTTTTCTTTTACAGACTAAACTAGTGATAAAACAAGAAACTAAAAGATTCGATTGCAAGATCTAAAGATATACCTTCAAGCGATCACCTCCCCGGCAACGGCGCCAGAAAAGAGGTTCATGTCTACTACACAACCTTCTTCTTGTAGACGTTGTTGGGCCTCCAAGTGTAGAGGTTTGTAGGACAGTAGCAAATTTCCCTCAAATGGATGACCTAAGGTTTATCAATCCGTGGGAGGCGTAGGATGAAGATGGTCTCTCTCAAACAACCCTGCAACCAAATAACAAAGAGTCTCTTGTGTCCCCAACACACCCAATACAATGGTAAATTGTATAGGTGCACTAGTTCGGCGAAGAGATGTTGATACAAGTGCAATATTGATGGTACATATAGGTTTTTGTAATCTGAAAATATAAAAACAGGAAGGTAACTAATGATAAAAGTGAGCACAAACGGTATTGCAACGCTAGGAAACAAGGCCTAGGGTTCATACTTTCACTAGTGCAAGTTCTCTCAACAATAATAACATAATTGGATCATATAACTATCCCTCAACATGCAACAAAGAGTCACTCCAAAGTCACTAGTAGCGGAGAACAAATGAAGAGATTATGGTAGGGTATGAAACCACCTCAAAGTTATCCTTTCTAATCGATCTATTCAAGAGTCTGTAGTAAAATAACACGAAGCTATTCTTTCCGTTCAATCTATCCTAGAGTTCGTACTAGAATAACACCTTAAGATACAAATCAACCAAAACCCTAATGTCACCTAGATACTCCAATGTCACCTCAAGTATCCATGGGTATGATTATACGATATGCATCCCACAATCTCAGATTCATCTATTCAACCAACACCAAGAACTTCAAAGGGTGCCCCAAAGTTTCTATCGGAGAGTCAAGACGAAAACGTGTGCCAACCCCTATGCATAAGTTCACGAGGTCACGGAACTCGCAAGTTGATCACCAGAACATACATCAAGTGGATCACGTGATATCCCATTGTCACCACAGATAAGCACATGCAAGACATACATCAAGTGTTCTCAAATCCTTAAAGACTCAATCCGATAATATAAATTCAAAGGGAAAAATCAATCCATTACAAGAGAGTAGAGGGGGAGAAACATCATAAGATCCAAATATAATAGCAAAGCTCGCGATACATTAAGATCGTGTCGACTCAAGAACACGAGAGAGAGAGAGAGAGAGATCAAACACATAGCTACTGGTACATACCCTCAGCCCCGAGGGTGAACTACTCCCTCCTCGTCATGGAGAGCGTCGGGATGATGAAGATGGCCACCGGAGATGGATTCCCCCTCCGGCAGGGTGTCGGAATGGGTCTAGATTGGTTTTCGGTGGCTACGGAGGCTTCTGGCGGTGGAACTCCCGATCTATTCTGTTCTCCGATGTTTTTAGGGTATATGGACATATATAGGCAAAAGAAGTCGGTCAGGGGAGCCACGAGGGGCCCATGAGGGTGGGGGCACGCCCAGGTGGTAGGGCGCGCCTCCCTACCTCGTGGCCACCTCGAAGATTCCCTGACATCTACTCCAAGTCTTCTGGATTGCTTCCGTTCCAATAATAACTCTCCCGAAGGTTTCATTCCATTTGGACTCCGTTTGATATTCCTTTTCTTCGAAACACTAAAATAGGCAAGAAAATAGCAATTTGGGTTGGGCCTCCGGTTAATAGGTTAGTCCCAAAAATAATATAAAAGTGTAAAATAAATCCCATTAACATCCAAAGCAGATAATATAATAGCATGGAACAATCAAAAATTATAGATGCGTTGGAGACGTATCAAGAAGTAATGGGCCCAAGGTTGGAAAAAGTGGTAGGCGTAAGCGAGGCGGTTGGCCTTCGCCTAGTGCCAAGGCGGTGCTTAAGCGCTCTAGGCACAGCCTAGGCGGTTATATAATTTTTACTATCAAGGTGTATATGTGGTTATTATATGTGTATTTTATGAACTTATGGCATATAAGTACCTTAACTACCAGCTACTACGTTTAGAATATGGTCCTTTTGGCATATCAATGCAATATGACATGATTTCTCCCTTGGGTAGACAATTTCTTACTTGCTCTGCCTAGACTTCTGCTTATGCCCTAGGCGAGGCGTTTGGTCATTGCCTAGCGCCTAGGCATGCCTAAGCGCCTCCTAGGCACTGCCTTTTCCAACAGAGAATGGGCCACATGGGCCTTAGTGGAGAGAGAGAGAGGGCCGGCTAGGTCAGGCCGCGCGCCCCCTCCCCCTCTGGTCGGAATTGGACTAGGGAAGGGGGCGGCGCCCCCCTTTCCTTCTCCTCTCCTCCTTCATTTCCCCCTCCTAATAGGAGTAGGAAAGGGGAGTCCTACTCCTACTAGGAGGAGGACTCCTCCTCCTGGCGCGCCCTGCAAGGGCCGGCCGGCCTCCCCCCTTGCTCCTTTATATACGGGGGCAGTGGGCACCCTAGGACACACAAGTTGATTGTTCCAAGCTCTGTGCGGTGCCCCCCTCCACCATAATCCACCTCGATCATATTGTAGCGGTGCTTAGGCGAAGCCCTGCGTTGGTAGCAACACCATCACCGTCATCATGCCGTCGTGCTGACGGAACTCTCCTGTGAAGCTCTGCTGGATCGGAGTTCGTGGGACGTCATCGAGTTGAACGTGTGCTGAACTCGGAGGTGACGTACGTTCGGTACTTGTATCGGTCAGATCGTGAAGACGTACGACTACATCAACTGTGTTCTCATAACGCTTCCGCTTACGGTCTACGAAGGTACGTGGATGATACTCTCCTCTCTCGTTGCTATGCATCACCATGATCTTGCATGTGCGTAGGAATTTTTTTGAAAATACTACGTTCCCCAATAGTAGGTGCGCCCCCCACCCTCATGGGCCCCTCGCAGCTCCACCGACGTACTTCTTCCTCCTATATATACCCATACTCCCCGAAAACATCCAGGAGCACCATGAAACTCTATTTCCACCGCCGCAACCTTCTGTACCCGTGAGATCCCATCTTGGGGCCTTTTCTGGCGCTCTATCGGAGGGGGAATCGATCACGAAGGGCTTCTACATCAACACCATAGCCTCTCCAATGATGTGTGAGTAGTTTACCACAGACCTTCGGGTCCATAGTTATTAGCTAGATGGCTTCTTCTCTCTCTTTGGATCTCAATACAAAGTTCTCCTCGATTCTCTTGGAGATCTATTCGATGTAATTGTTTTTGCGGTGTGTTTGTCGAGATCTGATGAATTTTGGGTTTATGATCAAGATTATCTATGAACAATATTTGATTCTTCTCTGAAATCTTTTATGCATAGTTTAAATATCTTTGCAAGTCTCTTCGAATTATCAGTTTGGTTTGGCCTACTAGATTGATCTTTCTTGCAATAGGAGAAGTTCTTAGCTTTGAGTTCAATCTTGCGGTGTCCTTCAGTGACAGCAGGGGCAGCAAGGCACGTATTGTATTATTGCCATCGAGGATAAAAAGATGGGGTTTATATCATATTGCTTGAGTTTATCCCTCTACATCATGTCATCTTTCCTAATGCGTTACTCTGTTCTTATGAACTTAATACTCTAGATGCATGCTGGATAGCGGTCGATGTGTGGAGTAATAGTAGTAGATGCCGAATCGTTTCGGTCTACTTGTCGCGGACGTGATGCCTATATACATGATCATGCCTAGATATTCTCATAACTATGCGCTTTTCTATCAATTGCTCGACGGTAATTTGTTCGCCCACCGTAGAATTTGCTATCTTGAGAGAAGCCGCTAGTGAAACCTATGGCCCCTGGGTCTATTCTCCACTGTATTATTCTCCCGTCAACAAGCTATTTCTATCGTCGTTTATTTTGCAATCTTTATTTTCCAATCTATACAACAAAAATACCAAAAAATATTTATCTTATTATCTTTATCAGATCTCACTTTCTAAGTGACCGTGAAGGGATTCACAACCCCTTTATCATGTTGGTTGCAAGGTTCTTGTTTGTTTGTGCAGGTACGAGGGACTTGCGTGTAGTCTCCTACTAGATTGATACCTTGGTTCTCAAAAACTGAGGTAAATACTTACGCTAGTGTGCTGCATCACCTTTCCTCTTCAACGGAAAACCAACGCAAGCTCAAGAGGTAGCAACAGTGAGCATTTGTCGAATTTTCAAGCATATGCCCTGTTTATCTGTATTTGCTTGTTAGGTTGATTGCAGTGAGACTCTGTCCAATTTTCAATGGCTATATTTGGTTGTTATACTGGTCATTTATGTGTTGTTTATTTCAGTCATTCACAATGTGTTGTTCATTATGTGCAAGTCGGAACTGTGCCGCTCGACTACATCAATATCAGTTTGAACGGCTATATTTGGTTCCAGTTATTCTTGGTGTAGTTAACACATGCCCTTTATTTTAGTTTTACACATTTATCCAGTGTGATGTTTAAGCATTACCTATGTTCTATTCATTTTCAACAATGCCAGTTTGAATTGCAATATTTGATGGCTGTTAAGCTTGCTGTCGGTAACATTACCTTCCAATTCATATCTGCTTTAACAGCATGCTGAAACCAACACATTCAAGCTATCATTTGGAGATGATGTTGTTTACCTTTGTTATATTTGTTTCATGTTAAGGTTGCTGTACTTATCATGCCTTTCCACTACTTATGCAGGACAACAACGAGAGTGGCCACCATTTTCCGCCGAGGTTAGCTTCATCCCTCGGCTTGTACTCCCCCCGTCATTTCGTAATGTAGTGCATTGTAACATCCCAAAATTCTAAATTTTGGAATGTTATAATAAATAGATAGATTTGATTGATTGTTTGATTGATTGTCTGAAAGTGAGTGAATTCGAAACTTTTGAAAGTTAAATGAGAGGGAATAAAAGGACTTTCCCAAACTTTCATATTTGCTTTCTGATCTCCATGAATTCAAATTCTTTTCAAACACAAAACCCCGGAGAGAAGATGACATGACTTCTTCCCATTTATTTAAATGACAAGGGGTGTTTGAAAAATATTTGAATTCCATTGGGAAATATTTTCCAATTCAGAAACTTTATGCAACTCAATGATTTTCACGAGAGAAGATAAAATGACTTCTTCAAATTATATGAAATATGAGTTGGGAGTTTCAAAGAATTAAATTCAAGGTTCTTTTTGAATTTATTTTCAATTTGGAGTTATTTGAGTTTTATTCAAATTATTTTTCTCCAAAAATAAAATATATGGAAATTAGGGTAACATGATTCCCTACAAAAGAAAATTGGAGAAAAATTAATTTGAAATCATTTTGGTATTTTAAAAATGTTTTTTGTTGGATTTTAATAGACCAGTAGCACTGTTTGAATTATTAGAATTTATGTGTATTTTATTAAATACAAGAAAAATGTTCACCATGTAGAAAATCTTTTTCTGAAAATTTGATATATAATATGCCTATATAATATTTTTATTATTTTGCTTTTATTATTTTATTTGTCTGGAAAATGTAAAAAAAAGAACTTCCCTCACCCGACTGGGCCGGCCCAGCTCCCAGGCCAGGCCCAGCCCACGCCGCCGCCATCCCCGAGCTCCGAGCGGGAGACCGCCGCCGCACGCCTCCCGAGCGCCGGCCTCGACGGCCGTGACCGCCCGGCCTCTCCTTGGCCCCTTCCAAGGCCCTCCCCCTTCTTATAAATCGCGCCCGCGCCCTCTCTCCCTTCCCGCTTCTCTCGCCGCGCCACCGCATTCCGCCGAGCCGCGCCGCGGAGCGCCGATAGGCCGTGCGCACCTGCTTCTCCCGCATCCCGAGCCGCGCCGCCATAGATGCGCGCGCGCAAGCCGGAAGCTCCGCGCCCCTCGGCTTGCTTCGCCGCGCGCATCTCGCCTCGCTGCTACCTCGCGCGAGCCCGCCGAGCGCTGCCCATCCGTTCTCGCTAGGACTGACCCCGACGCGGTCCGATCCGCCCAATCCACGAACCGCTGTAAACCGGTAATAAAACCGCCCGGTTCGTCGGTTTTTTATTTTAGGGTTTGGTTTTCGTTAAAAAAACGGTTTAGTTTTTTTTATTTAGATCTATTTAGAGAACGTTCGCTGGTTAGGTATAGAAAACGAACGTTCACCTTTTAGTCTTTTCCTTTTCTGTTATTTTCGGCCAGGGACCTATTCGTGATAACTTTCTTCACAGATTAGTCCATGTACTTCAAACCCTCATAACTTTTTACTCGTTAGTCCAAATCCAACGAAACCAACGCCCACGTCTTCGTTACGATCTCCTCTATCCAGTAATCCAACTCAAACATGTTTTTGAAAAGTTTAAAATTTGAATTAGATCAGATTTGAATTCAAACTTCGTTTGATCATAACTTGAGTTTCGTAGCTCCGTTTGAGTTGATTCTTTTTGCAAATCGAAGCTCTTGACCTAAACATTCTAATAAGGCCAAATTCACATAATTTTGGTACTGTTAGAAATTGTTTTATGTTGCCAGAGGTTATTTGCTTGGTTTTGATGTTTCCGAATCGTCTTCTTCGTTCTTTCTGATCTTTTGAGTGATTGCTTATGTGTGGTTACTATTGCTTGCTTACGATAGATTGACCGGAGTGTGACGAGTAGATCTATCAAGAGTTTTGAGTGCGAATCATCTTCATCAACATTGCAGGCAAGTTCACACTTTGATCATACCTTTTCTACACCCAGTTTTATTGCATTAGATCAATCCTCACACATTGCATGATTAGGATCTAATTAAATTGTGGGATGGGAAGTAGATGAGGTAGTACCTATTACCTGTTTATTATGAAACCTTTGGAGTTACTTCTACGTTGCTTATTATGCCATGCTATGCTAGTAGACGTGGATTGGGTGAGTGATATCCATGACAGATGTGAGATAATTTAATGGTTTATCTAAGGTGGCAACTTAAACACACATCTGGGTGGATTGAGGCACCTGATGTCTATCAGGACTTGCCTGTTTTTTTGGACCGCCACCCAGGCTCAAAGGGATCATAAGATCTTTCATGCTAGAAACTTCCGTGTGCAGCCACAAGCCATTATGGGCTCTGGCATAGTTGACTAAGTTGTGCGAACTCTTACAGTGGTAGACTAGCAGATGTAGGGGATGTAGGTGTACCGGTCTACCCGATCGTAAGGTGCTAGCGCTTCTGAAAGACTATGTCTCGGTCCGTCTTCTCAAACACCATGTAGTGCGAGAAAAAACGGAGGCGATCGAGTCTTGTGGGGAAAAGTGCGCAAACCTCTGCAGAGTGTAACAAACTAATCATGATTAGCCGTGTCCCCGGTTATGGACATCTTGAGTATCTAGTTCTTGGATTATCCTGTGATCTCATCACGTTACTTTAAATGAATATTGTTGGGTTTAATGATGTTACTTAATTGGGATTGAGAATGCTGTCAACCATTCTCAATGTTCAACAACCACCATGATAGTTAAATAAAATTTATTCCTTTGCAGTAGGGAAAAATTTGGCTTTACGCAAAAACCTATAACCATAGAGCTTTTCCACCAGCCAAATATGCATGATAGTGATAGCCATTGTTCATCATTTTCTCTATGGTGTGAATTTGCCAGTACATTCAATGTACTGACCCGTTTCGGGCTGCAACGTCTCATGTTGCAGGATTATCTTACGACGAGTAAGTGATACGTTAGGGTTACGATTTCTACACTCAACTTTGCCGTTGGTGTTGATGGGAATCCACAACCTTGTTGCTTCCGCTATATGGATTGAGGTAATAGTATTTACGTTACTTTATACATGTAATTTACCTCTGTTATAAATCCTTCGAGTACTGTGTGTGTCAGCATACCGATCCAGGGATGACACTTAAGCACAGAGACTTGACCCATTCGGGTCGGGTCGCTACAAGATGGTATCAGAGCACATGTTGACTGTAGGACGTGACCCTAGAAACTGGCAAGCCCATAGCAAAGATTTTTCTCTACAACTTTCCCTTTCAAAAAGATCTTTTACCTCTCTTCTCTTCTGAGCTTATTCAAAAATTCTCTTTAGTGAGACCATACCCCTTTCCCCTTTTGGGCACACGAAGATTTGACTGATGAGACCACTTCAAGAAGTACAAGATATCGGACAACTAAGACCACTTCAGAATGAAGAGTTTTTTCCGTGCAACCGAAGACAAGTGGAATTTGTAGGCTCTGAAGAATTCCCAGATTTGTATGACCTAGGAAGGCTACCCCTTATGGAACTTGACAGATTATGGAAGTTGTCAATACCCGAGATCAAGGTGTATCGGAGAAAGACCGGAGCATGGAGAGTTAAAAACTTAAAGTTTTGTCAAGAAACCCTAAGGCAGGAGATATCAACTATGCAAGATAGCTCATGGCAATGACAAGGGAAACACGGTTATCCGTGATGTCATAGCCGCTGATGCTATTGTCACCATGCTGAGTTAAGGATGCAGTTTTAACCTTAGCTGGTGTATCACCAGGATCTGGAGTAGTACATCAAGAAGTTAAGATGGAGCTACAAGAAGCCGTATTTTGACAAGGAGCATTTCGTGAAGAACTTAGGTCCAAGAAGCGAAAGTAGCCAAGCTGGAGGAGCTACAACCTCGAGATACCGGAGAATTGTCAGGAACTGAAGGACAGTATGACCATGGTTCATGCCAAGGATGTTGAAACCTAGAAGTTTGAAATACAACTCCAGAATATTAAAGGATGTCACGAGAGATTTCACGTCAACAGAGATGATCTGGCAAAAGAACTTGAGAAGACAAGCATGATCGGAAGAAGCCATTGGAGGCATGAACAAGGTTTGAAGAATTTGGAGACGTTGAAGATTTATTGACCTTTAGAAGACCAAACCCCTGTTATATACCTACGTTAGATGCGACGTTTGTGAGCTGTCATTTGTTTGATGTTTTTCCCGACGGCCACAAATAAAATCTGTCTTTTCAAAACTTTTGTTTGTATTGTGTGTCCCTCTCCCTCTCTCTTATCTTACCCCAAACCCACATGGACCCAATAGCGGATGAATGGAGATGAGCTTGTATTTTCTAGACCGATGAGTCAGTTGGAGACAGACCGATGGATTCAGAACATGGAGGATCATATGGAGAACAACCCTATAGTCGGAAAGGATATGACCCAGCACGCTCTTCAATGCTTTGAACGAGGTGCTGCTACTTGGTGGAGGATGTACCAAACCATGAATGGATGGCAAGGAGTAACCACTTGGAAAGAATTTAAGTTGACTTTGCTAAAGTCTCGGTTTGTGTCCCAGAAATTGAAGCCTTATGGAAAGGATATGAAGAAAACTTATGCATGCAAGCATTGTGGAGAAATAGGACACAACCATAAAGAACACAAGGATGAATGCCCTAATTGCGAAGGAAGTCACCCAGTTGAAGAATGCCCAATTAGGCTGATTACTTGTTTCTTGTGTGAAGGGACTACCCACTATCCTGTTCAGTGTCACATTTACCCCATGGTACAATGAACCATCCAGCAGAAGAAAGAAGAAACAAAAGGAGCCCTCGTGGAAATTTTAGAAGAAACTGTGATGAAGGAGGACACATCTAAAGAGGACTCGAGTAAACCCTGCACTAAGTCTTGCTATTCATGTGGAGAAGAAGGACACATCTCCCAGAATTGTATGAATGGGGATCTAGTAGAATTTCCGATGGAGGAAGTAGATTATGACCCACAGGAAATAGAAGCCCTGATTGGAATGGAAAAGTCCAGAAATAGAAGTAGATTGGATTCCAGGAAGGACCTGAGTCATATCACCTGTTACAGGTGCAAGGAGTCAGGGCACTACCTCAACAATTGCCCAAAAAGGAAACCTCAATACTTCTCAGAAGTAATATGTTTTAGTGGTAATGGAGCAGGGCGCTTTGCCAGAGAATGCCCCAAGGAGAAGGAAACTTGTGCTAGATAGTTGAGTTTGCAACAAAAGTAATGGAGTAGTAGAAGTGAGAACATTCTCTTTTATATTGAGGTGTTGAGTTGAGACATGTAATGGAGAAGCGAGAGATTGTAATCATTTGAGAATGAATAAAGGAGCATCGTTGGTACTGATATGGATTTTATGAGTTGTTACTCTATGAAGAAGGATTTTGGCCATTCTGAGGATATGAGAAATATGGTCTATGGAAGGTTTGTGCATTTTAAGGGTGGTAGTACCCTATAAGAACCCTTGACTCTTGGAAAAGATAAGGATACTCCACTGAGTGGATTTCGGACAAAATGAATATGAGTTTTGTCTCGATATGTGCGATACCCCAAGAATGTGTGGGATGAAGTTGGAGACATCAGTTGTTTGGACCAAATGTGATCAAGGAGTCAGAAGAGAATGTTAAGTTGATTCGAGATAGACTGAAGGTAGCTCAGTCCAGGCAGAAGAGTTATGTAGACTCAAAACTCAAGGAGGTAGTCTATGAAATTGGAGACAGAGCATGTCTTCATGTGTTCCCTCTGCGGGGAGTTAAACGAATTGGAGTTAAGGTAAAGTTAGCCCCGAGATTTGTAAGACCATACTGAGTTTTGGAGCGTATGAGAGAAGTGGCCTACAAGTTGGAGTTACCCGAAGGACTGTCAGGAGTTCAAGATGTGTTTCACGTTTCCCAGTTGAAGAAGTGCCATGCAGAGATGGCCAATATTCCCCTGTAAGGACGCTTGACCGCGGAAAGGATAATGATGTTCCACGAAGTGGAATATGGACTTCATAAGTATAAGTTTTTTTTCTCGGTATGAGGGATACCCCACGCGGATGAAGAGATGAGTTACCATTGGATATAAAGGAGGTATGATGTCGGAAATATGGATCAATGGAAACTCCATGATGAGTCTGAGTAATCATGTCCTAGTTTGGTGCAAATAGAAGGAAGGAAGATAGTACAATTGGATGGATTTAAGAATACTAGGAAGTTGGAAGTTGGAATAATGATCAGTTGCCCGATGATAAGTTCAAGGACTACAAGTGATGAGATGGGCCATAACCCACAGGCCCCAGGACCTGCCAAGAAGCAAGCACATTATTGCTGAAGGAAGAACCCTGGAGGAAGATACGATGTTTATCGGCAGACAATTTTATAGGAGTTTACGCAAAACCTGAGAGTTGTGAAGGAACGATAGATGTTTGTCTAGCTTGCAGAATCTATGGATATATCCGAACTTGGTTCGTCGACAAGAGAAATTCTGCAATGCTTGTGAGGATGACCGAGTGTTAGAATGCGAGATTCGCTAAACCGTATACAAGGTAATGATTTGGGTGCGGGATGGATTGATCACCATACCGACTTACTCTTATTATTCGCCTTGCTATATGGGATGGTAAATCTGAGTGACTTACCTATAGTGGAGAGACGACGATCAAAACCCTGTTTAAACCTTAGAATGGTATAGGTATTTTTTTCCCTTGTACAAGGCAGCTTTTGCCAACCGTAGGTTATACGGTGAGGATCAACCCAGACACATTTCCTGCAGGAGAAACCATAAATTGTTGACCACCATGAGATATCGATAGTTGTTTAGTTTTGGCGCCAGACCCGTCAGCTAAGAAGACCCAATCTCGGAAGAACCTTACCAAGATAAAAGGACAGAAGAATTGAGGAAAAGGTTATGCCACTACCGGAAGAGCTCAGAGAAGGAATTTTCTCGAGGATCTGAGAAGACCGACCTTGTCAAGAATAAGGATGGAGTATATGAGTATTGATGGGACCGTAACGATGCTTCTAAGGGTGGTAGCACCCCAGACCCCGGTGATGATTGATGGAATTTGAGGAGACCCCCAAACCCTAACCTTTTTCTTGCTAGCCTCTCCGAATCTCGAGGACGAGATTCATTTAAGGGTGGTAGGTTTGTAACATCCCAAAATTCTAAATTTTGGAATGTTATAATAAATAGATAGATTTGATTGATTGTTTGATTGATTGTCTGAAAGTGAGTGAATTCGAAACTTTTGAAAGTTAAATGAGAGGGAATAAAAGGACTTTCCCAAACTTTCATATTTGCTTTCTGATCTCCATGAATTCAAATTCTTTTCAAACACAAAACCCCGGAGAGAAGATGACATGACTTCTTCCATTTATTTAAATGACAAGGGGTGTTTGAAAAATATTTGAATTCCATTGGGAAATATTTTCCAATTCAGAAACTTTATGCAACTCAATGATTTTCACGAGAGAAGATAAAATGACTTCTACTCAATGATTTTCACGAGAGGAGATAAAATGACTTCTTCAAATTATATGAAATATGAGTTGGGAGTTTCAAAGAATTAAATTCAAAGTTCTTTTGAATTTAATTTTCAATTTGGATTTATTTGAGTTTTATTCAAATTATTTTCTCCAAAAATAAAATATATGGAAATTAGGGTAACATGATTCCCTACAATAGAAAATTGGAGAAAAATTAATTTGAAATCATTTTGGTATTTTTAAAATGATTTTTAGTTGGATTTTAATAGACCAGTAGCACTCTTTGATTTATCTGAATTTGTGTGGATTTTATTTGAAGTTATAAAAATGTTCATGTCGAGAAAATCTTTTTCTGAAAATTTTGATATATAATATGCCTATATAATATTTTAATTATTTTGCTTTTATTATTTTATGTCTGAAATTAGTTTAAAAAAAAACTTCCCCCGACGCGGGCCGGCCCAGCTCCAGGCCAGGCCACGGCCCAGCCCACGCCGCCGCCATCCCCGAGCTCCGAGCGGGAGACCGGCCGCCGCACGCCTCCCGAGCGCCGCCTCGACGGCCGTGACCGCCCCGGCCTCTCCTTGGCCCCTTCCAAGGCCCTCTCCCCCTATAAAGCCGCAGCCCGCGCCGCCCTCTCTCCTCTTCCCCGCCTCTCGCTCGCGCCTCCCTCATCCGTACCGATAAGCCGCGCCGCGCCGCCTTGGCCGTAGCCTCCACCTGCGCTCGCATCCCGCGCGCCGCACAGATCGCCGCCGCCGCCAACCTCGCCCGCGCCCCTCGCGCTGCCGCGCTGCCCTCGCCTCGTCTGAAGCTGCACCGCGGAGCTCGCCGTCGCCGCTGCCCTGTCTCGCCGGAGTTGACCGCCGACGCCGGTCCGATCCGCCCAATCCACGAACCGCTGTAAACCGGTAATAAAACCGCCCGGTTCGCGGTTTTTTTTTTTAGGGTTCGGTTTTCGTTAAAAAAACGGTTTAGTTTTTTTAATTAGATCTATTTAGAGAACGTTCGCTGGTTAGGTATAGAAAACGAACGTTCCTTTTAGTCTTTTTCTTTTGTAATTTTCGGCCAGGGACCTATTCGTGATAACTTTCTTCACAGATTAGTCCCTGTACTTCAAACCCTCATAACTTTTTACTCGTTAGTCCAAATCCAACGAAACCAACGCCCACGTCTTCGTTATGATCTCCTCTATCCAGTAATCCAACTCAAACATGTTTTTGAAAAGTTTAAAATTGAATTAGATCAGATTTGAATTCAAACTTCGTTTGATTATAACTTGAGTTTCGTAGCTCCGTTTTAGTTGATTCTTTTTGCAAATCGAAGCTCTTGACCTAAACATTCCGATTAGGCCAAATTCACATAATTTTGGTACTGTTAGAAATTGTTTTATGTTGCAAGAGCTATTTGTTTGGTTTTGATGTTTTCCGAATCGTCTTCTTCGATCTTTCTGATCTTTTGAGTGATTGCTTATGTGTTGTTACTATTGCTTGCTTACGATAGATTGACCGGAGTGTGACGAGTAGAACTATCAAGAGTTTTGAGTGCGAATCATCTTCATCAACATTGCAGGCAAGTTCACACTTTGATCATACCTTTTCTACAACCCAGTTTTATTGCATTAGATCAATCCTCACACATTGCATGATTAGGATCTAATTAAATTGTGGGATGGGAAGTAGATGAGGTAGTACCTATTACCTGTTATTATCAAACCTTTGGGAGTTACTTCTACGTTTGCTTATTATGCCATGCTATGCTAGTAGACGTGGATTGGGTGAGTGATATCCATGACAGATGTGAGATATTTAATGGTTTATCTAAGGTGGCAACTTAAACACACATCTGGGTGGATTGAGGCACCTGATGTCTATCAGGACTTGCCTGTTTTTTTTGGACCGCCACCCAGGCTCAAAGGGATCATAAGATCTTTCATGCTAGAAACTTCCGTGTGCAGCCACAAGCCATTATGGGCTCTGGCATAGTTGACTAAGTTGTGCGAACTCTTACAGTGGTGACTAGCAGATGTAGGGGATGTAGGTGTACCGGTCTACCCGATCGTAAGGTGCTAGCGCTTCTGAAAGACTATGTCTCGGTCATCCGTTTCTCAAACACCATGTAGTGCGAGAAATCCAACGGAGGCGATCGAGTCTTGTGGGGAAAAGTGCGCAAACCTCTGCAGAGTGTACAAACTAATCATGATTAGCCGTGTCCCCGGTTATGGACATCTTGAGTATCTAGTTCTTGGATTATCCTGTTGATCTCATCACGTTACTTCTAATTAATGTTGTTGGGTTTTAATTACTTAATTGGGATTCAGAATGCTGTCAACCATTCTCAATGTTCAACAACCACCATGATAGTTAATTAAAATTTATTCCTTTGCAGTAGAGAAAAATTGGCTTTACGCAAAAACCTATAACCATAGGAGCTTTTCCACCAGCATATATGCATATTAGTGATAGCCATTGTTCATCATTCTCTATGGTGTGAATTTGCCAGTACATTCAATGTACTGACCCGTTTCGGGCTGCAACGTCTCATGTTGCAGGTTTCTTACGACGAGTAAGTGATACGTTAGGGTTACGATTTCTACACTCAACTTTGCCGTTGGTGTTGATGGGAATCCACAACCTTGTTGCTTCCGCTATATGGATTGAGGTAATAGTATTTACGTTACTTTATACATGTGATTTACCTCTGTTATTAAATCCTTCGAGTACTGTGTGTGTGTTCAGGATACCGGATTCCAGGATGACACTTAAAGCACAGAGACTTGACCCATTCGGGTCGGGTCGCTACATCACTTAAGCACAGAGACTTGACCCATTCGGGTCGGGTCGCTACATGCATATAGATCCAAGTTTGGACGCTTGTTAGCTTGTAATATTGACTTGTTGCTTGTAGGTACATATGCCCTTGCAAGGATCCACGCATCGACCCTTTTTGCGTATGGGGCAATGAGATATTGATGAACAAGCATCAAGTGAGGAAACTGATAAGGATTATTAGCAAAAATATATGAATGGTGGCAAGAAAATTATTTGTTTATGCTCTATCCAACACAACAGTGAGTTGTAGGATGGTAACTACAAACTCTGCAGCCTTCTCTTTTTACTGCCCATAATGAGTTGTTAGACAACAATGCCTGAATCTTTTTCATTCCCAGTTGTTCCCGAAGCAGTTCACTCAAGATTACCTCGCAAAGTACATGATTGGTGGACACGCATTGAAGGTTAAACTATTTCATCCAGACTACAATGAGCATCGACAAGTCGTAATGAAGACAGTGAAGGATGGACGGGCAACCATCACAAGGGGTTGGCCTAGAGTCATGCGTGCATTATGCATGGAGGAGGCATAATATGGGCATTCCGCTTCACCTTCTCCAGCAACCAGAATTTCTTTCCGCATCTCTCTTTATAGTCTTTAGTACAACTGTGGTTCATCATTCTTTACTTGGTGCTTCTGTAGTTCTTCAGTATATGTACCTTTGCATCGAATTATGCATTCGTGTTTGAACTATATTTGTAATAAACATGGTTGGATATGAAATAAGTGATTGCCTACTTTCAAATTCAAAACATGTGATTTTTAAATTAGGGATTACACTGCACACGGTTTGCGAAAGCGAAACGTCTGCGATAGATGTGGAGATCAGAAACATTTTTAGGATCCACTACGTGTGCGATCAATCTCCACTGCACACACGACTTTCTCTTGAAAACTGTTTGCGTTAGTCCACCTTGTGCAAACATTTACCACACCAAAATTGTGTGTGACGGACAACCTTTGCCACACAGTTTCTTCTACACACTGTGTGTGATGCATTCAATAACGCAAACAATAAAGTTGTTAACATCGTGTGCAATGGCAACGCTATCACAAATGATTTAATGGGAAAAATTATGTGTGATGTACCTATGAACGGAAACATTTTCCTTGGATCGGCTGTGTGGGATGTACATATGAATGAAAATGTTTACCGTGACTGACTATGTGGGATGTACTTGCGACCGAAAACAATTTCGTATGTATAATTGTATTTTTTAGCTCTACTGTACGTATTTCCGTATTTGAGCGCTCATCGGTCGCACATGACCTCATTTTGCTGAGCATGTGTGCCAGGAGGGCATATCCCCTACGGTTTCTAGGTCGTGTGGGAAGGAACCCCCTATCACCCACACTCACTAGGCGACGGTTCCAAATGCCGTCGCGGAAAGGGGTTAAAAACCATTTGTATAGCACCAATGCATACCAGTGGTAGACATGACTGAGACACCTCTACGGTCAATAATCAGTAGCGGAACCTAGATGCCCATATTGGCTCCTACATATTCTACAAAGATCTTTATCGGTCGAACCGTTATGACAACATACGTAATTCCCTTTGTCCATCGGTATGTTACTTGCCCGAGATTCGATCATGGTATCTCTATACCTAGTTCAATCTCGTCACCGACAAGTCTCTTTACTCGTTCCGTAATACATCACCTTGTAACTAACTCTTTAGTCATTTTCTTGCAAGCTTATGATGTGTATTACTGAGAGGGCCCAGAGATACCTCTCCGATACTCAGAGTGACAAATCCTAATCTCGATCTATGCCAACTCAACAAACACCTTCGGAGATACCTATAGAGCATATTTATGATCACCCAGTTACATTGTGATGTTTGATAGCACACAAGTATTCCTCCGGTATCCGGGAGTTGCATAATCTCATAGTCGAAGGGATACGTATTTGACATGAAGAAAACAATAACAATAAAACTGAACGATTATTATGCTAAGCTAACGGATGGGTCATGTCCATCACATCATTCTCCTAATGATGAGATCCCGTTATAAAATGACAACTCATGTCTATGGTTAGGAAACCTTAACCATCTTTGACCAACGAGCTAGTCTAGTAGAGGCTTATTAGGGACACGATATTTGTTTATGTATTCACACATGTATTTAAGTTTCCGATCAAGACAATTCTAGCATGAATAATAAACCTTTATCATGAATAAGGAAATACAAAATAACAACTTTATTATTATCTCTAGGGCATATTTCCTTCACTATGGTTGAACCGCAAGGGAAGTCCGACCGAAGTTTCCATTACGACCCTAAAGGATGCGTGCAAGGTTCTCAAACCCACCTCGACGGATGGAAATACGCTTCATACACCAGGCCACGGTGCCTAGTCTGTCCCAAGCCCACCTGTACCGAGTACCACCTGGTAGACCACTAACACAACCTACAAACACTACTAACTAGTTGCAACTCCTGGACAGAGATCAAGGCGATTAATAAGTCGAGAGAGCTTGATTACCGGAGCCCAATCTATGGTAGTAGCTAGTATTGGATAACATACACAGAACTTGATTCTAAAGAACAATCTCAATGAGACAACCCACCATGTACTCCTACATGGCCTCTCATCGCTACCTTTACTAAATCGTGTTCACACACTTAGCTCTCAACGTCAGAACATGATCACAACATTCCAATTCATTCCCAGATGATTCAGGCCTGACACAACACTAAGCATAGAAAGCATGGCATGGATGAAGTCACAACAGGGCTCAAGAAGCTCCTAATAATGCTAGGAAGGTTCGGATATTTGCTGTGAAAATGACAGATCATGCAGAGGAATAGGTTCAACTACCGCAACAAGTAACAGTTGAATCGTTGTTGTCCTAATGCAATAAAAGAGATAGGAGCGAGAGAGTGGGTTTGTAATGAGATGAACAAGGGTCAGCAGGAGAACGTCTACGTGCTCGGGGACGACTATTGCTCCCTGTAGCGATAGCGGTGGCGAGCGCGGCGGCGCTGAGCTCATGGCCAAAATGGAAAATGGGGCTAGCGGATGGAAACAAGGATGGGGATAAGGGGGAAACACATAGAATCTCCCGAGGATTCTTCCGACGTGGTTGGCGAGCTCGGGGACGGCTTGAAGGAGAGAATCAAATTTGGCAGTCGGCGATGTAGGAGGTTGAAGACGATGGCGATGGCGATGCTGTGAAGCGTCCGGGCTCGTGTGGCTCGATGGAGAGGACGAATACGATGCGGCAAAGCTTGTGGGCTGAAGTCTACTACACAACCTTCTTCTTGTAGACGTTGTTGGGCCTCCAAGTGCCGAGGTCTGTAGGACAGTAGCAAATTTCCCTCAAGTGGATGACTTAAGGTTTATCAATCCGTAGGAGGCGTAGGATGAAGATGGTCTCTCTCAAGCAACCCTGCAACCAAATGACAAAGAGTCTCTTGTGTCCCCAACACACCCAATACAATGGTAAATTGTATAGGTGCACTAGTTCGGCGAAGAGATGGTGATACAAGTGGTATATGGATGGTAGATAAAGGTTTTTTGTAATCTGAAAATATAAAAACAGCAAGGTAACTAATGGTAAAATTAAGCATAAACGATATTGCAATGCTAGGAAACAAGGCCTACGGTTCATACTTTCACTAGTGCAAGTTCTCTCAACAATAATAACATAATTGGATCACATAACTATCCCTCAACATGCAACAAAGAGTCACTCCAAAGTCACTAATAGAGGAGAACAAACAAAGAGATTATGGTAGGGTATGAAACCACCTTAAAGTTATCCTTTCTGATCGATCTATTCAAGAGTCCGTAGTAAAATATCATGAAGCTATTCTTTCCGTTCAATCTATCATAGAGTTCGTACTAGAATAATACCTTAAGACACAAATCAACCAAAACCCTAATGTCACCTAGATACTCCATGTCACCTCAAGTATCCGTGGGTATGATTATACGATATGGATCACACAATCTTAGATTCATCTATTCAAACCAACACAAAGTACTTCAAAGAGTGCCCAAAGATTCTACCGGAGAGTCAAGACGAAAACGTGTGCCAACGCCTATGCATAAGTTCACGAGGGCACGGAACTCGCAAGTTGATCACCAAAACATACATCAAGTGGATCACGTGATATCCCATTGTCACCACAGATAAGCACATGCAAGACATACATCAAGTGTTCTCAAATCCATAAAGACTCAATCCGATAAGATAACTTCAAAGGGAAAATTCAATTCATCACAAGAGAGTAGAGGGGGAGAAACATCATATGATCCAACTATGATAGGAAAGCTCGTGATACATCAAGATCGTACCACCTCAAGAACACGAGAGAGAGAGAGATCAAACACATAGCTACTGGTACATACCCTCAGCCCCGAGGGAGAACTACTCCCTCCTTGTCACGGAGAGCGCCCGGATGATGAAGATGGCCACCGGAGAGGGATTCCCCCCTCCGGCAGGGTGCCGGAACGGGTCTAGATTGGTTTCCGGTGGCTACGGAGGCTCCTGGCAGCGGAACTCCCGATCTATTCTACTCCCCGAAGTTTTTAGGGTATATGGGTATATATAGGAAGAAGAAGTACGTCGGTGGATCTCCGGGCTGTCCACGAGGCAGGGGGCATGCCCAGGGGGGTGGGCGCGCCCCCACCCTCGTGGGCAGCCCGGGACTCTCTTGGTCCATCTCCGATACTCCATGGGCTTCTTCTGGTCCAAAAATAAGTTCCGTGAAGTTTCAGGTCAATTGGACTCCGTTTGATTTTCCTTTTCTGCGATACTCTAAAACAAGGAAAAAACAGAAACTGGCACTGGGCTCTAGGTTAATAGGTTAGTCCCAAAAATCATATAAAATAGCATATTAATGCATATAAAACATCCAAGGTTGATAATATAATAGCATGGAACAATCAAAAATTATAGATACGTTGGAGACGTATTAGCATCCCCAAGCTTAATTCCTGCTCGTCCTCAAGTAGGTAAATGATAAAAACAGAATTTTTTATGTGGAATGCTACCTAACATATTTCTCTATGTAATTCTTTATTGTGGTAAGAATATTCAGATCCATAAGATTCAAGACAAAAGTTTAATATTGACATAAAAATAATAATACTTCAAGCATACTAACCAAGCAATCATGTCTTCTCAAAATAACATGGCCAAAGAAAGCTATCCCTACAAAATCGTATAGTCTGGCTATGCTCCATCTTCACCACACAACGTATTTAAATCATGCACAACCCTGATGACAAGCCAAGCAATTGTTTCATACTTTTGATGTTCTCAAACTTTTTTAATCTTCACGCAATATATGAGCGTGAGCCATGGATATAGCACTATATGTGGAATAGAAGGGTGGTTGTGGAGAAGACAAAAAGGAGAAGATAGTCTCACATCAACTATGCTTATTAATGGGCTATGGAGATGCCCATCAATAGATATCAATGTGCGTGAGTAGGGATTGCCATGCAACGGATGCACTAGAGCTATAAGTGTATGAAAGCTCAACAAAAGAAACTAGTGGGTGTGCATCCAACTTGCTTGCTCACGAAGACCTAGGGCATTTTTAGGAAGCCCATCATTGGAATATACAAGCCAAGTTCTATAATGAAATATCCCCACTAGTATATGAAAGTGACAACATAGGAGACTCTATATCATGAAGATCATGGTGCTACTTTGAAGCACAAGTGTGGTAAAAGGATAGTGGTATTGTCCCTTCTCTCTTTTTCTCTCATTTTTTTTATTTGGGCCTTTTCTCTTTTTTATTGCCTCTTTTTTTAGTCCGGAGTCTCATCCCGACTTGTGGGGCAATCATAGTCTCCATCATCCTTTCTTCACTGGGACAGTGCTCTAATAATGATGATCATCACACTTTTATTTACTTACACTCAAGAATTACAACTCAATACTTAGAACAAGATATGACTCTATATGAATACCTCCGGCGGTGTACTAGGATGTGCAATGAATCATGAGTGACATGTATGAAAGAATTATGAATGGTGGCTTTGCCACAAATACGATGTCAACTACACGATCATGCAAAGCAATAGGACAATGATGGAGCGTGTCATAATAACGGAACGGTGGGAAGTTGCATGGCAATATATCTCGGAATGGCTATGGAAATGCCATAATAGGTAGGTATGGTGGCTGTTTTGAGGAAGGTATATGGTGGGTTTATGGTACCAGCGAAAGTTGCGCGGTACTAGAGAGGCTAGCAATGGTGGAAGGGTGAGAGTGCGTATAATCCATGGACTCAACATTAGTCATAAAGAACTCACATACTTATTGCAAAAATCTATTAGTTATCGAAACAAAGTACTACGCGCATGCTCCTAGGGGGATAGATTGGTAGGAAAAGACCATCGCTCATCCCCGACTGCCACTCATAAGGAAGACAATCAATAAATAAATCATGCTCCGACTTCATCACATAACGGTTCACCATATGTGCATGCTACGGGAATCACAAACTTTAGAACAAGTATTTCTCGAATTCACAACTACTCAACTAGCATGACTCTAATATCACCATCTCCATATCTCAATACAATCATCAAGTATCAAACTTCTCATAGTATTCAATGCACTTTATATGAAAGTTTTTATTATATCCCTCTTGGATGCCCATCATATTAGGACTAATTTCATAAACAAAGAAAATTACCATGCTGTTCTAAAGACTCTCAAAATAATATAAGTGAAGCACGAGAGTTCAACTATTTCTTCAAAATAAAACCACTGTCGTGCTCTAAAAGATATAAGTGAAGCACTAGAGCAAATGACAAACTACTCCAAAAGATATAAGTGAAGATCAATGAGTAGTCGAATAATTATGCAACTATGTGAAGACTCTCTAACATTTAATAATTTCAGATCTTGGTATTTTATTCAAACAGAAAGCAAAACAAAATAAAATAAAATGACGCTCCAAGCAAAACACATATCATGTGGTGAATAAAAATATAGCTCTAAGTAAAGTTACCGATGAACGAAGACGAAAGAGGGGATGCCTTCCGGGGCATCCCCAAGCTTAGGCTCTTGGTTGTACTTGAATATTTCCTTGGGGTTCCATGGAAATCCCAAATATTAGGATCTTGCCACTCCCTATTCCATAATCCATGGAGTCTTTACCCAAAACTTGAAAACTTCACAACACAAAACTTAACAGAAAACTCGTAAGCTCCGTTAGCAAAAGAAAACAAAACACCATTTCAAGGTACTGTAGTGAACTCATTATTTATTTATATTGGTGTTAAAAATACTGTATTCAAACTTCTCTATGGTTTATAAACTCTTTTACTAGCCATATATTCATTAAAATAAGCAAAGAACACACGAAAAAACAGAATCTGTAAAAAACAGAACAGTCTGTAGTAATCTGTAACTAACGCAAACTTCTGGAACTCATAAATTCTTAAATAAGTTGGTGGACTTGAGGAATTTGTATATTAATCCTCTGCAAAAAGAATCAACTTAATATCACTCTCCTGTAAAAAATGGCTGCTAATCTCGTGAGCGCTAAAGTTTCTGTTTTTTTACAGCAGGATCACATAAACTTCCCCCAAGTCTTCCCAAAGGTTCTACTTGGCACAAACACTAATTAAACACAAAAAACACAACCATAACAGAGGCTAGATGAAATATTTATTACTAAACAGGAAACCTCCCAACAAGCGTTATCGTTTAACGCCCCTAGCTAGGCATGATGAATTCAATGATGCTCACATAAAAGATAAGAATTGAAACATAAAGCGAGCATCATGAAGAATATGAATAGCACATTTAAGTCTAACCCACTTCCTATGAATAGGGATTTTTTGAGCAAACAACTTGTGGGAACAAGAATCAACTTGCATAGGAAGGTAAAACAAGCATAACTTCAAAATTTTAAGCACATGGAGAGGGAACTTGATATTATTGCAATTCCTACAAGCATATATTCCTCCCTCATAATAATTTTCACTAGCATCGTGGATGAATTCAACAATATAACCATCACATAGAGCATTCTTTTCATGATCTACAAGCATAGAAAATTTACTACTCTCCACATAAGCAAAATTCTTCTCATTTGGGATAGTGGGAGTATCATAAGAGACTTGAATAATATAAATTTTTTCCACATTAAAAGAGTAATGTTCAGAAAAGGGGTAATCATAATCATGACAAGTTTTATAAATATAATCATCACTACTTTGTATAGAATACATGTCATCATAATAATCATCATAAGTAGCAACTTTGTTCTCATCATAATCGATTGAAACATATTCCAAGATAGTGGAATCATCACTAAATAAAGTCATGACCTCTCCAAATCTACTTTCATCAATATAATCATAATAAATAGGAGGCATGCTTTCATCATAATAAATTTGCTCATCAAAACTTGGGGGACAAAAAACATCATCTTCATCAAACATAGCTTCCCCAAGCTTGTGGCTTTGCATGTCATTAGCATCATGGATATTCAAGGAATTCATACTAACAACATTGCAATCATGCTCATCATTCAAATATTTAGTGCCAAACATTTTAATGCATCCTTATTCTAACACTTTGGCACAATTTTCCTTTCCATCATACACATGAAAGATATTAAAAATATGAAGCGTATGAGGCAAACTCAATTCCATATTTTTTTGGTAGTTTTCTTTTATAGACTAAACTAAAACAAGAAACTAAAAGATTCGATTGCAAGATCTAAAGATATACCTTCAAGCGCTAACCTCCCTGGCAACGGCGCCAGAAAAGAGCCTGATGTCTACTACACAACCTTCTTCTTGCACACGTTGTTGGGCCTCCAAGTGCAGAGGTTTGTAGGACAGTAGCAAATTTCCCTTAAGTGGATGACCTAAGGTTTATCAATCTGTGGGAGGCATAGGATGAAGATGGTCTCTCTCAAGCAACCCTGCAACCAAATGACAAAGAGTCTCTTGTGTCCCCAACACACCCAATACAATGGTAAATTGTATAGGTGCACTAGTTCGGCGAAGGGATGGTGATACAAGTGGTATATGGATGGTAGATAAAGCTTTTTGTAATCTGAAAATATAAAAACAGCAAGGTAACTAATGGTAAAAGTGAGCGTAAACGGTATTGCAATGCTAGCAAACAAGGCCTAGGGTTCATACTTTCACTAGTGCAAGTTCTCTCAACAATAATAACTTAATTGGATCACATAACTATCCATCAACATGCAACAAAGAGTCACTCCTAAGTCACTAATAGCGGAGAACAAACGAAGAGATTATGGTAGGGTACAAAACCAACTCAAAGTTATCCTTTCTGATCGATCTATTCAAGAGTCCGTAGTAAAATATCATGAAGCTATTCTTTCCGTTCAATCTATCATAGAGTTCGTACTAGAATAACACCTTAAGACACAAATCAACCAAAACCATAATGTCACCTAGATACTCCAATGTCACCTCAAGTATCCGTGGGTATGATTATACGATATGCATCACACAATCTCAGATTCATCTATTCAAACCAACACAAAGTACTTCAAAGAGTGCCCAAAATATTCTACCGGAGAGTCAAGACGAAAACGTGTGCCAACCCCTATGCATAAGTTCAGGAGGGCACGGAACTCGCAAGTTGATCACCAAAACATACATCAAGTGGATAACGTGATATCCCATTGTCACCACAGATAACCACATGCAAGACATACATCAAGTGTTCTCAAATCCTTAAAGACTCAATCCGATAAGATAACTTCAAAGGGAAAACTGAATTCATCACAAGAGAGTAGAGGGGGAGAAACATCATAAGATCCAACTATAATAGCAAAGCTCGCGATACATCAAGAACGTACCACCTCAAGAACACAAGAGAGAGAGATCAAACACATAGCTACTGGTACATACCCTCAGCCCCGAGGGAGAACTACTCCCTCCTCGTCATGGAGAGCACCGGGATGATAAAGATGGCCACCGGAGAGGGATTCCCCCTCCGGCAGGGTGCCGGAACGGGTCTAGACTGGTTTTCGGTGGCTACGGAGGCTTCTGACGGCGGAACTCCCGATCTATTCTGCTCCCCGAAGTTTTTAGGGTATATGGGTATATATAGGAGGTAGAAGTACGTCGGTGGATCTCCGGGTTGTCCACAAGGCAGGGGGCGCACCCAGGGGGGTGGGCGCGCCCACCACCCTCCACTACTAGGAAAAGGGCTATAGCCAATATGTGCATTAATGGCGCACCATGTATGTGGTGCACCATTGCTACATAGCAGTGGCGCACTAGATACAGGTGCGCCATTAGTGTCCTCATTACTAATGGCGCACCACACACACGGTGGGCCATTACTAGCAAATTTTATTTTTATTTTATTTTTCCAAAACTATTAAGGGCGCACCAGCGCACGGTGCGCCATTAGTAGTTTTAACCAGTAATGGCGCACTACACACAGGTGCGCCATTACTAATAAAAAAAATTTCCAAAACTACAGTGCGCCATTACTAGTTCCATTACTAGTTCAAACTAGTAATTGCGCACCACAACCAAGGTGCGCCACTACTAATAATTACTAGTTCAAACTAACGTCCTTCTCCCATCCCCTCGCCTCTCGCCACCGCCGCCGATCCCCTTCCAACACCGCACCGCCGCCCCCCCCCACCGGCGACCTCGCTCCCGGGCTCCACTGCCTCCACCCCCCCCCCCCCCCCCCCTTCCCCCCCCCCCCCCCCCCCCCCCCCCCCCCCCCCCCCCCCCCCCCACCCCCTAGAAACCCGCGATGCCTCTCCACTCGGGCTCCACCGTTCGAGGCGACAAGCGATAGGCAAGGCGGCGAGCCGCGGAAGCAGGGCGCGACGGCGCTCGACCCCTCCACCTCTTCTTCCTCGGGGAAGCAGAGCCGAAGCGGAAGCAGAGCCGAACTCACACTACAAGAAATATGTCAACTTATGACCTTCTGTTAGTGACCCTCGAAGAATTGGTCATAAATTTATGACCATTTTAGACCAATTGGTCAAAAGCTGTTCAGGGGGCTCCAAACCCTAAACCATTGCGACCATTTTGGTCAGAAAGGTCGTAATTTCCTTACACGAAATGGTCACAAAGCAAACAGTGCTAGTCCGCTACCTTATTTCTAGTTGTTAATGACCAATATAGATGGTCATAGCCTTGTAGATTGTGGTGGGTTGTGATGACTAGGCGCCATCTCATCAGTTTTGCCTATGTGTCATGTCCATGTGGCAATTTTTGCCCTAGGTTGTGAAGCAACCTATATTTCTATCATTCCCAAAATTCCCAAAAAAATCTCATAAATTCTTTGGGGCATATCTTCATCAAATATGTAAAAATCCTTCCTTGCCTAGTTCAAAACTAATTCAACAATATTCATTTTCCTATTCTGTTCACAACAACACTTTATGAAGGAAGTGCTATTTATATATTCTTGATTGCCCTCGGAATTTTTGGGCACTCTTTCCTATCCAAATCATTACCGCATGACAAAATTCAGCTCCATTTGCGTAGCAAATCTTCCTCAGCAAATTTCCAAAGTTTTTGTCCACCTAGAAGCATTGTGAAGGAAGTACCTTTTTTATATCTCTAAATGACATGATATTTATACAGTTCCTTCATATGCCCAAATTATCACCCTCCTCCAAATTGCAGCTCAGTCAAATCATCTATGTGAGCTCAGGTTCAATTTATATTTTATGGCCAAATTGGCACGTTGCAAAGCAAGTGTTATATAGACCCCTCCAATTACCCTCAAACTTTTCGGGCACTCTTTCATACCCAAATCATTGCCACATGGTAATATTCAGCTCAATGTTCCTAATAAATCTTTCTCGGGAAATTTCCAAAGTTTCTACCTCGAGAGAAGCTTTGTGAAGTAAGTACTAGGTAGGCTTACCCAAATGATCTGAAAATTTACCAGCACATGACCATACCTAAGTAACTTACCTACACCAATTTTGAGCTCATTTCATTCATCCAATCTCTCTCACTAGTTTTCCCAAGTTTTTGTCCATAGAAGAGCATTGTGAAGGAAGTACTACTTTGGCATGTCCAAATGGTATCAATTTTCTACAATGCTTTCCTATGCCCAAATAACCATCCTCCACAAAATTTAAGCTCACTCCATTCATTATTTTGAGCCCAGCTTCAACATTCATATTTTTGTCCAGCGTGGTACTTTGCAAAGCAAGTACCACCTAGGATCCTCCTTTTGAGCTAAAAATTTGTGAAGACATTCTCCTTACTAGATGATCATCCTCAGCCAAAACTCATGCCCATTGGCCATGTGCATTTCCCGTACCGCTAATCAAACACTTGGCTGCTAATTCATATTTGAGCATCGATCGGTCTCCTCATGAGAATCTTATGTTGTAATTTTCTTCCTAGCACCAACCTGGGTAGTGCCCAACCCACTAGACATGCCTAGGCCTCCCAGAACACATGGCAACATTATGGTCACGCGGTGACCACGCGACGGGCATGCGAGTTTACGCGCTCTAGAGTTGGGGCCCTCGGCCACCGCCCAAACCTCAACGTATCGCCACCAAACCATGTATTTATGATTAAATAGGTCCTTATGTAACTAGAAATGATTTTTGGAAAAAATAAATAGCAAACTATGAGGAAGCTGCAGTTCAAATTTGACCCGCTTCCAACTGAATCGGCGGAAATTTGTCTTTTTCACGAGAGGTGGATCAAAAAATTTTACACCCAACCATTTTGTCAATTGTGCATTAAATATGGCCTAATATTTTATAAAAATGATTTGGTCCAATTTTACAACAATTATTTGGTAGTTCCTTCACAAAAAAACCTCCTTTTGGGCACTCGAAAAATGGAAAATGGTTTTTTCGTCCAACGAAAATGAAAACTTCCTTAGACAACATTGTTTGCCATTCCAATATGCACTCTTGTGCACAATATGAGATCATTTGAACAAACTATGCCATGAATGTGGCCATAAGATTGATCATTTGGCTTCAAAGCCATTGATCTCCACACGTGATAGCTCGTTTTTTAGAACACTTTTTTAGAATAATTGCCGTATTACAAGTTTGTTATTTTTCCTAAGAACTTTGCCACATATAATGACACAATGCAAAGGTTTCCCAATTTTTTGATTTTTTTTGAATTTTTTATGCCCGTTTCAAAATGCGGTCAAAACGGCGGGAATGACCGTTCTTGGCCAGTGGTTGAATCTTGGAATTTTTTTGGTGTTTCTATGATTAAATAGATACTTATGTACCTAGAAATGATTTTTGGAAAAAATAAAGAGCAAACTACAAGGCAGCTACAGTTCAAATTTGACCCTCTTCCAGCTGAATCAGCGGGAATTTGTCTTTTTCATGAGAGGTGGATCAAAACTTTTTACACCCAACCATTTGGTCAATTGTGCATTAAATATGTCCTAGTATTTTAGAAAAATGATTTGGTCCAATTTTGCAACAATTATTTGGTAGGTCCTTCACAAAAAAACCTCCTTTTGGGCACTCGAAAAATGGAAAATGGTTTTTTCGTCCAAAGGAAATGAAAACTTCCTTAGGCAACTTTGTTTGCTATTCCAATATGCACCCTTGTGCACAATATGAGATCATTTGAACAAACTATGCCATGAATGTGACCATAAGATTGATCATTTGGCTTGAAAACCCTGAATCTTCACGCATGATATCTCATTTCTGAGAACACTTTTTAAAAATAATTGTCGTATTACAATTTTGTTATTTTTCCTGGGAACTTGGCCACATATAATGACACAATGCGAAGGTTTCCTAATTTTTTGATTTTTTTGAATTTTTTATGCCCGTTTCAAAATGCGGTCAAAACTACGGGCATGACCATTCCTAGCTAGTGGTTGAATATTGGAAAACTTTTGATATTTCTCTGATTAAATAGATACTTTTGTACCTAAAAATGATTTTTGGAAAAAATGAAGAGCAAACTATGAGGCAGCTGCAGTTCAGATTTGACCCGCTTCCAGCTAAACCGACGGAAATTTGTCTTTTTCACGAGAGGTGGATCAAAGCTTTTGACACCCAACCATTTGGTCAATTGTATATTAAATATGGCCTAGTATTTTAGAAAATTTACTTGGTCCAATTTTGCAACAAATATATGGTAGGTCCTTAAAAAAACTTATTTTGGGCACTCAGAAAATGGACGAGAGGTGGACGAAAAACTTTTAAGAGGGAACCTTTGGTCAATTTGTACATAATACACGGTCAAATATTTTTAAAAATTGTTGCGGCCCAATTTTGTAACTAATATTTGATAGGTTCTTCACATAGGCGAAAAGAAAAAAGAGAAATAAAAAGAAAAAAACACATATACATAAATTTAATTTTCATTGGTGGAGACGTTTGTGCCATGGATTGATGACATGGCACACATCCATCCATCCATCCACCCACCCACGTGCAGCCCAAACCCTAACTCCACTCCTCTCGTCCCCTCTCCCCTCTCCCCCGATTCAGATCCAGTCCTCGCCGCCGCCACGGCTCTCATCGCTCTCCTCCTCCGCCCCGCACCCCCACCCACCAGCGCGCAACCAGAGCGAACGACTTGCCTCTCCCTTGCATGCTCCCCATGCCGACCCCGCCCCACCCCAGCCATGGCAATGGACGACGTCGCCTTCGCCGCGGGCTCCTCCTCGTCCGCCATGGACGCGCTCGCCGCCTCCTCCTCCTCCGCCGCGCCCGCTGACCCCTCGCACGGCTGGCAGAAGGTGACCTACGCCAAGCGCAGCAGCCGCAAGCCCGCCGCCGTGGCCCCGGTCGCGGCTGCGGCGCCCTATCTGGGCAAGCCCGACATCTTCGAGGGCCTCGACAAGCGCTCGCAGGAGCGCCACCGCATGATCCAGGCCGCCCGGGACGCCGCGGTCGGCTACAACTCCGACGACGCCAACGCCAACACCCACGTCCCCTGGGGCTCCCGCTCCTCTGACGAGGGCTTCGACTCGGACGGCGCGGCCAAGGACCGCCCCCAGGTCGAGGCGCCCAAGGTGAAGAAACCCAAGGTCACGGTCGCCGAAGCCGCGGCGCTCATCGACGCCGAGAGCCTCGTCGCGCACCTCGTCGACATCTCGGTACTACCCCTACCCCTCCTCCCTCCTCAAAATGCATTCCCAGAGGCCAGATCTCGCGAGGCTCGGGCCGGATCATGGCTTTGTCTCCTTCCCAGGGATCGGATCTGGCCGGGGTTTAGTGTCGGATCTCGCCGGCCATGTCCAAATTCCCCTATACTGTTCTGTACCAACTAGTTTCGTGTTTAGAGGTAGATGCATAATTCTGGTATGGTACGGATAGGCTGTGGGTGTGATCCAGTCTGTTGTGTGTGCTTGCAGGGACGCTGTGGCTCACGGGGATCGCGGGATCCATCGCCTACAACTGGTCCAGGCCCGGCATGAAGACCAGTGTCAAGCTCATCCACGCCAGGTTCGTTTCCTCCGTCTGGTGGGAGCTGTTGTCAATTGTGCATTTCGTATCTGTTGATTGTGTCCAGTCCCGAGTTGGACAATATACCTGGCCATGGTCGGAGCTGACTGACACTTATTTTCTTGCTCCCATCCCCCTGCTCCCGCAGTGTGGTGTCGATGATGGACTGGACAGACAACCACTACAAGACGCTAGCGCGACTGATATCGAGGCACACCTGGTTATACATAGAGATGGTGGTCGCTGAGACCATTGTGCATCAGAAAGATAAGTTGGCGAGTTTTTTTTGGTCTTTCTTGGTCCGGTGCCATTAAGCTTCATTGCTTTGGGATAACTGATTTCATTTAACCTGACTGATATTATGATTCGTGGGGATTAGAAGTATTTGCATTGATTATACTAGTCAAGCTGCATCAAATATGGCAGTAGTAACAAATGTACGATAACTATTTCGTCTGTACAAATGTACAGTACAATGACATTTGCTTCCAATAAGAAGTGAAACATATTTGAGAAGTGATTGGGGGGGAGATTCTTTGAGAGTTCTGCTGCATGTTTCTTTCACTGGCGCCATGGTACAACCCATGTTATGTCTGACTGTTAGCATGATCGCGGATGAGGTAACCGCCAAACTCCAGGACCACAGAAATAGGGAACTCATATGATAATAAACTCTATGCTGAAATCGGTTTACTTCGCTAGTGATGTGATGCATGAGTTGTGTGCTAATTTTGTCTGCAAGTTGAAGTCGGTTTAGCTCCATCAGCAATGCCTGTGGAGTTGTGGCTGTGGTTGGTACGTACTAACTAATGGAGTAGTGGGTAGCTGTGGTGTGCCCTGCTGTTGGAATGGTTCTGATAACTTGTTAGTAGCATGTTCTATTAGTTCCAGAGAAAAAGTGAAATCCCAGCTCCGCCTGCTTCATGATCCTCTGGTTCTGCTTTTACCTGCCTACTGTCATGTGAATTGGCTAACTGTGGCTCATATTCTTTTCCCCAGGTAGCTCATGGTGTGTGTCACCGGTGCAGCGGTGCTCTGCTCTTGCGCACAGTGACCGGCGTGACGGCGGCTATGTATGGCAGCGACCACAAGCTCATCGGTGAGCGGCTCCCTCTCCTACCCCTAGTTCTCTTTTCTAAGATGTAGTGTTCTATGCAGAAGATCTATTTGCTAGTACTTGGGCTCACTGTTGTTTATATTTGATTATTCTATTATTATGTATACTGAAAATGCTATAACAAATTTACTGCTCATATTCCTATACAAAATCCCTCGTGCGAATTAATGACATGCTTCATTTCTGAACAAACAGGGAAGTTGAAGATTTCACTAGGAGGCTCAATTCTGTTTGGCCTGAAAGAATGCATTTGGGTCAAGAAAGAAGAATTGAGTCGCAACTGATTGGTGGTAATGGTTCTCTGCAGAGATTTTCTGGTAATTTTTTCCATATAGAATAGTTGAAACTGTAGTGAGTAAAGAATTTAGCCCACTCTACTGAATATTTTGGAAGAATAGAAGGTTTTACATACTAAAGGACAGTGTTTGGTTAGTCCAACGTAAAGTAGGAATTACCTCATTCTTGCACCAGCTCATTCCATAACCGAGTCAAGTGATAATTTGTATGTGCCCGCAGGGTTCAATCACAGGTGAATGTCGTGCGGTAGTGAGTAAATAATTTGCATTGCCCCATTAATTGAGTTTATTTTATCTATTCAACACACTCCAACATGTTGGTTTAATCAAATCCTCTAGTAATGCCACAGCTTGTCATGGATGTCGCATTTCCTATGTTTTGGGGGAATTTCAAGATGTACCATTCTCTGTTTTGGGAATTTCTTTGCCGTAAATTATTATAGCCAACTGTTCAGAATTGTTTTTGCGGGGAGCAAAATCTGTATATGCAAAGTGTGTGTGTGTATCCAGTGAGCAAATCTGTAGTAATTAGAGTATATTATCTTCTTTCTTTTATTGGCAATTTTCTGCTCAGTTCTCTTTTGACATATAGTTTGTTCTCTTTGAATGTGCAGATGGTATGATGTGGTGGTTATCTTTTTTCGTTCCTGGAACCTGGATGTCATATGTTATGTGATTTGAGCTAAATGGCATATTGTAATCTTTTTATTGTTGGTTTTTATGTACGATGTCGTGAAGATGTACGTTTGAAATGTTGCTTTGATAGCAAAATTGTATTCCTGTGTACATGCTGCTTTGACAGCAAAATTATGAAAAATTCTCAACAATATATATGGGCAAAATTGTATTCCTGTGTACTGCGCCTGAAAAGGCTACAACCAACTGATGATGTTACTAGAACCTGACAACTGGGACCCATCTGACTAGTGGACCCTTCTTTTGGGAAAAAAAGAAAAACTAAATTCGTTTAGACATAAAGTCCACAACCCAACAATAAAAAGGCTGCAATATTGGGCTTGGCCCATGAACCCAACCAAAAATTGACAGACAGAAAAAACACAAATAGGCTGAATTGTTGGGCTAGGCCCATGTAGAAAACTGAATTGGACCGGGCTGAATCTTATGCCACATCAGCTTGCCACGCTAGATGCCTACGTGGACTGGGGAGGTTGCTAGTGACCAAAACAGAACAATAGGCTTATTTTGGTCATAAACGTTTGCGACCATTCCAGAAGAAAGGTCGCTATAGTCAGTTTACGACGGTCAGCTTTTGACCTTATGTTTTTGGTCACAAAAAGGTCATAAATGGAAATTTGTGACCATTCAGTGACCAATAGTGGTGGTCACAAGTTGACATATTTCTTGTAGTGTCACCGATGTAGACGTGCTCGCCCGCCGCCCCCAGTAGACATGCTCGCCGCTGTAGACGTGCTCGTCAGGGCCTCTCCTCCGACGTCACCGTTGAGCCACCGTGCCCTGCCCTCTCCCTCTGCTCCTCCCTCCTTGCCTCTCCCTCTCTGCTCGATCCCTTCTCTTCTCCGTCTCCACCTTCTGTTCTTGCCTGTGAGGTGTTTGATTAAATGTCAATTCACACGATTGATGCAGCCGCGTCCATGATGTCTACTACACAACCTTCTTCTTGTAGACATTGTTGGGCCTCCAAGTGCAGAGGTTTGTAGGACAGTAGCAAATTTCCCTCAAGTGTATGACCTAAGATTTATCAATCCGTAGGAGGCGTAGGATGAAGATGGTCTCTCTCAAGCAACCCTGCAACCAAATAAAAAGAGTCTCTTGTGTCCCCAACACACCCAATACAATGGTAAATTTTATAGGTGCACTAGTTCGGCGAAGAGATGGTGATACAAGTGGTATATGGATGGTAGATAAAGGTTTTTGTAATCTGAAATTATAAAAACAGCAAGGTAACTAATGATAAAAGTGAGCACAAACGGTATTGCAATGCGTTGAAACAAGGCCTAGGGTTCATACTTTCACTAGTGCAAGTTCCCTCAACAATAATAACATAATTGGATCATATAACTATCCCTCAACATGCAACAAAGAGTCACTCCAAAGTCACTAATAGCGGAAAACAAACGAAGAGATTATGGTAGGGTACGAAACCACCTCAAAGTTATTCTTTCCAATCAATCCGTTGGGCTATTCCTATAAGTGTCACAAACAGCCCTAGATTTCGTACTAGAATAACACTTTAAGACACAAATCAACCAAAACCCTAATTTCACCTAGATACTCCAATGTCACCTCAAGTATCCGTGGGTATGATTATACGATATGCATCACACAATCTCAGATTCATCTATTCAAACCAACACAAAGTACTTCAAAGAGTGCCCCAAAGTTTCAACCGGAGAGTCAAGACGAAAACGTGTGCCAATCCCTATGCATAGGTTCATGGGCGGAACCCGCAAGTTGATCACCAAAACATACATCAAGTGGATCAATAGAATACCCCATTGTCACCATGGGTATCCCACGCAAGACATACATCAAGTGTTCTCAAATCCTTATAAAGACTCAATTCGATAAGATAACTTCAAAGGGAAAACTCAATCCATTACAAGAGTGTAGAGGGGGAGAAACATCATAAGATCCAACTATAATAGCAAAGCTCGCGATACATCAAGATCGTATCACCTCAAGAACACGAGAGAGAGAGAGAGAGAGATCAAACACATAGCTACTGGTACATACCCTCAGCCCGAGGGGAAACTACTCCCTCCTCATCATGGAGAGCACCGGGATGATGAAGATGGCCACCGGAGAGGGATTCCCCCCTCCGGCAAGGTGCCAGAACGGGTCTAGATTGGTTTTCGGTGCCTACAGAGGCTTCTGGCGGTGGAACTCCCAATCTATTGTGCTCCCCAATAGTTTTAGGGTATATGGATATATAGGCGGAAGAAATACACAGGGGAGCCTCGAGGGGCCCACGAGGGTAGAGGGCGCGCCCGGGGGGGTGTGCGTGCTCCCCTGCCTCGTGGCTTCCTCGTTGATCCTCTGACGTGCACTTCAAGTCTCCTGTATTGCTTTCTTTCCAAAAATAACTTTTCCGAAGGTTTCATTCCGTTTGGACTCCGTTTGATATTCCTTTTCTGCGAAACACTGAAACAAGGGAAAAACAGAAACTGGCACTGGGCTCTGGGTTAATAGGTTAGTCCCAAAAATCATATAAAATAGCATATAAATGCATATAAAACATCCAAGGTTGATAATATAATAGCATGGAACAATCAAAAATTATAGATACGTTGGAGACGTATCAGCATCCCCAAGCTTAATTCCTGCTCGTCCTCGAGTAGGTAAATGATAAAAACAGAATTTTTGATGTGGAATGCTACCTAACATATTTATCCATGTAATTATCTTTATTGTGGCAAGAATATTCAGATCCATAAGATTCTTCAAGACAAAAGTTTAAATCGACATAAAAATAATAATACTTCAAGCATACTAACTAAGCAATCATGTCTTCTCAAAATAACATGGCCAAAGAAAGTTCATCCCTACAAAATCATATAGTTTAGTCATGCTCCATTTTCATCACACAAGAATGCTCTCATCATGCACAACCCCAATGACAAGCCAAGCAATTGTTTCATACTTTAGTAATCTCAAACTTTGTAAACCTTCACGCAATACATGAGCATGAGCCATGGATATAGCACTATGGGTGGAATATAGTATAATGATGGGGGTTATGTGGAGAAGACAAAAAGGAGAAAGTCTCACATCGACGCGGCAAATCAATGGTCTAGGGAGATGCCCATCAATTGATGTCAATGCAAGGAGTAGGGATTGCCATGCAACGGATGCACTAGAGCTATAAATGTATGAAAGCTCAACAAAAGAAACTAATTGGGTGTGCATCCAACTTGCTTGCTCACGAAGACCTAGGGCACTTGAGGAGGCCCATTGTTGGAATATACAAGCCAGGTTCTATAATGAAAATTTCCCACTAGTAAATGAAAGTGACAAAACAAGAGACTCTCTATCATGAAGATCATGGTGCTACTTTGAAGCACAAGTGTGGAAAAAAGGATAGTAGCATTGTCCCTTTTATTTTTAGTTTTTTTTATTTGGCCTTTTTCTTTTTTCTTTTTTATTTGACCTTTCTTTTTTTCACTTTTTTTTGGCCTTTCTTTGTGGGGGGACAATGCTCTATTAATGATGATCATCACACTTCTATTTATTTACAACTCAAAGATTACAACTCGATACTAGAACAAGATATGACTCTATATGAATGCCTCCGGCGGTGTACTGGGATGGGCAATGAATCAAGAGTGACATGTATGATAAATTATGCATGGTGGCTTTGCCACAAATATGATGTCAACTACATGATCATGCAAGGCAATATGACAATGATGATGTGTGTCATGATGAAAGGAACGGTGTAAAGTTGCATGGCAATATATCTCGGAATGGCTATGGAAATGCCATAATAGGTAGGTATGGTAGCTGTTTTGAGGAAGATATAAGGAGGTTTATGTGTGAAAGAGTGTATCATATCCCGGGGTTTGGATGCACCGGCGAAGTTTGCACCAACTCTCAATGTGAGAAAGGGCAATGCACGGTACCGAAGAGGCTAGCAATGATGGAAATGTGAGAGTGCGTATAATCCATGGACTCAACATTAGTCATAAAGAACTCACATACTTATTGCAAAAATCTAAAAGTCATCAAAAACCAAGAACTACGCGCATGCTCCTAGGGGGATAGATTGGTAGTTAAAGATCATCGCTCGTCCCCGACCGCCATTCATAAGGAAGACAATCAAATAACACCTCATGTTTCAAATTTGTTACACAACGTTTACCATACGTGCATGCTACGGGACTTGCAAACTTCACACAAGTATTTCTCAAATTCACAACTACTCAACTAGCACAACTTTAATATCACTATCTCCATATCTCAAAAAAATTATCAAGTATCAAAATTCTCTTAGTATTCAATGCACTCTATATGAAAGTTTTTATTATATCCCTCTTGGATGCCCATCATATTAGGACTAGTTTCATAACCAAAGCAAATTACCATGCTGTTTAGGACTCTCAAAATAATATAAGTGAAGCATGAGAGTTCATCTATTTCTATAAAATAAAACCACCACCGTTCTCTAAAAGGATATAAGTGAAGCACTAGAGCAAATGACAAACTACTCCGAAAGATATAAGTGAAGATCAATGAGTAGTCGAATAATTATGCAACTATGTGAAGACTCTCTAACATTTAATAATTTCATATATTGGTATTTTATTCAAACGGCAAGCAAAACAAAAGAAAATAAAATGACGCTCCAAGCAAAACACATATCATGTGGCGAATAAAAATATAGCTCCAAGTAAAGTTACCGATTAACGTGGACGAAAGAGGGGATGCCTTCCGGGGCATCCCCAAGCTTAGGCTCTTGGTTGTCCTTGAATATTTCCTTGGGGTGCCTTGGGCATCCCCAAGCTTAGGCTCTTGCCACTCCTTATTCCATAGTCCATCAAAACTTAACCCAAAACTTGAAAACTTCACAACACAAAACTCAAAATAGAAAATCTCGTGAGCTCCGTTAGCGAAAGAAAACAAAACACCACGTCAAGGTACTGTAATGAACTCATTCTTTATTTATACTGGTGTTAAACCTACTGTATTCAAACTTCTCTATGGTTTATAAACTCTTTTACTAGCCATAGATTCATTAAAATAAGCAAACAACACACGAAAAACAGAATCTGTCAAAAACAGAATAGTCTGTAGTAATCTGTAACTAACGCTAACTTCTGGAACCCCAAAAATTCTCAAATAAATTGCTGGACGTGAGGAATTTATCTATTAATCATCTGCAAAAATAATTAACTAAATATCACTTTCCAAATAAAAATGGCACCAATTCTCGTGATTGCTAAAGTTTCTGTTTTTTACAGCAAGATCAAAAAGACTTTCCCCAAGTATTCCCAATGGTTGTACTTGGCACAAACACTAATTAAAACATAAAACCACATCTAAACATAGGCTAGATGAATTATTTATTACTAAACAGGAACAAAAATCAAGGAACGAAAATAAAATTGGGTTGCCTCCCAACAAGCGCTATCGTTTAACGCCCCTAGCTAGGCATGATGATTTCAATGATGCTCACATAAAAGATAAGAATTGAAACATAAAGAGAGCATCATAAAGAGTGTGACTAGCACATTTAAGCCTAACCCACTTCCTATGCATAGGGATTCTGTGAGCAAACAACTTATGGAAACAAGAATCAACTTGCATAGGAAGGTAAAACAAGCATAACTTCAAAACTTTAAGCACATAGAGAGGAAACTTGATATTATTGCAATTCTTACAAGCATATATACCTCCCTCATAATAATTTTCAGTAGCATCATGAATGAATTCAACAATATAGCCAGCACCTAAAGCATTCTTTTCATGATCTACAAGCATAGAAATTTTATTACTCTCCATATAAGCATATTTCTTCTCTTGAATTGTAGTGGGAGCAAACTCAACAAAATAATTATCATGTGAGGCATAATCCAATTGAAAACTAAACGCATGATGACAAGTTTCATGAATATCATTATTCTTTATAGCATACAAGCCATCACAATAATCATCATAGATAGCAACTTTCTTCTCATAATCAATTGGAACCTCTTCCGAAATAGTGGATTCATCTCTAAATAAAGTCATGACCTCTCCAAATCCACTTTCATCAATATAATCATCATAAATAGGAGGCATGCTTTCATCATAATAAATTTGCTCATCAAAACTTGGGGGACAAAAAATATCATCTTCATCAAACATAGCTTCCCCTAGCTTGTGGCTTTGCATATCATTAGCATCATGGATATTCAAGGAATTCATACTAACAACATTGCAATCATGCTCATCATTCAAAGATATAGTGCAAAACATTTTGTAGACTTCTTCTTCTAGCACTTTGGCACAATTTTCCTTTCCATCATACTCACGAAAGATATTAAAAAGATAAAGCGTATGAGGCAAAGTTAATTCCATTTTTTTATTTTCTTTTATAAACTAAACTAGTGATAAAACAAGAAACTAAAAGACTCGATTTCAAGATCTAAAGATATACCTTCAAGCACTCACCTCCCTGGCAACAGCGCTAGAAAAGAGCTTGATGTCTACTACACAACCTTCTTCTTGCACACGTTGTTGGGCCTCCAAGTGCAGAGGTTTGTAGGACAGTAGCAAATTTCCCTCAAGTGGATGACCTAAGGTTTATCAATCTGTGGGAGGCGTAGGATGAAGATGGTCTCTCTCAAGCAACCCTGCAACCAAATAACAAAGAGTCTCTTGTGTCCCCAACACACCCAATACAATGGTAAATTGTATAGGTGCACTAGTTCGGCGAAGAGATGGTGATACAAGTGGTATATGGATGGTAGATAAAGGTTTTTGTAATCTGAAATTATAAAAACAGCAAGGTAACTAATGATAAAAGTGAGCACAAACGGTATTGCAATGCGTTGAAACAATTCCTAGGGTTCATACTTTCACTAGTGCAAGTTCTCTCAACAATAATAACATAATTGGATCATATAAATATCCCTCAACATGCAACAAAGAGTCACTCCAAAGTCACTAATAGCGGAAAACAAACGAAGAGATTATCGTAGGGTACGAAACCACCTCAAAGTTATTCTTTCCAATCAATCCGTTGGGCTATTCCTATAAGTGTCACAAACAGCCCTAGAGTTCGTACTAGAATAACACCTTAAGACACAAATCAACCAAAACCCTAATGTCACCTAGATACTCCAATGTCATCTCAAGTATCCGTGGGTATGATTATACGATATGCATCACACAATCTCAGATTCATCTATTCAAACTAACACAAAGTACTTCAAAGAGTGCCCCAAAGTTTCTACCGGAGAGTCAAGACGAAAACGTGTGCCAACGCCTATGCATAGGTTCATAGGCGGAACCCGCAAGTTGATCACCAGAACATACATCAAGTGGATCAATAGAATAGCCCATTGTCACCACGGGTATCCCACGCAAGACATACATCAAGTGTTCTCAAATCCTTAAAGACTCAATCCGATAAGATAACTTCAAAGGGAAAACTCAATCCATTACAAGAGAGTAGAGGGGGAGAAACATCATAAGATCCAACTATAATAGCAAAGCTCGCGATACATCAAGATCGTATCACCTCAAGAACACGAGAGAGAGAGAGAGAGATCAAACACATAGCTACTGGTACATACCCTCAGCCCGAGGGGAAACTACTCCCTCCTCATCATGGAGAGCACCGGGATGATGAAGATGGCCACCGGAGAGGGATTCTGATACGTCTCCAACGTATCTATAATTTTTGATTGCTCCATGCTATATTATCTACTATTTTGGGCAATATTGGGCTTTATTTTCCAGTTTTATATTATTTTTGGGACTAACCTATTAACCGGAGGCCCAGCCCAGATTTGCTGTTTTATGCCTATTTGAGTGTTTCGAGGAAAAGGAATATCGAACGGAGTCAAAACGGAACGAAATGAACTGGAGAAGTTATTTTTGGAAGGAAACCTACCGGATAGACTTGGACCCTACGTCAGAAGATGAAGGAGGTGCTACCGAGGGTAGGGTCGCGCCCACCCCCCTGGGGCACGCCCCCTGCCTCGTGGCCCCCCTTCGGTCCACCGACGTACCCCTTGTACCCATATATACCTACGTATCGTAAAACTTCCAAAACGGAGATTAGATCGGGAGTTCCACCGCCAGAAGCCTTCGTAGCCACCGAAAGCCAATCCAGACCCGTTTCGGCACCCTGCCGGAGGGGGGAATCCCTCTTCGGTGGCCATCTTCATCATCCTGGTGCTCTCCATGACGAGGAGGGAGTAGTTCTCCCTCGGGGCTGAGGGTATGTACCAGTAGCTATGTGTTTGATCTCTCTCTCTCTCGTGTTCTTGAGGTGGTACGATCTTGATGTATCGCGAGCTTTGCTATTATAGTTGGATCCTATGATGTTTTCTCCCCCCTCTACTCTCTTGTAATGAATTGAGTTTCCCCTTTGAAGTAATCTTATCGGATTGAGTCTTTAAAGATTTGAGAACACTTGATGTATGTCTTGTCGTGCGTATCTGTGGTGACAATGGGATACCACGTGATTCACTTGATGTATGTTTTGGTGATCAACTTGCGGGTTCCGCCCATGAACCTATGCATAGGGGTTGGCACACGTTTTCATCATGATTCTCTGGTAGAAACTTTGGGGCACTCTTTGAGGTTCTATGTGTTGGTTGAATAGATGAATCTGAGATTGTGTGACGCATATCATATAATCATACCCACGGATACTTGAGGTGACATTGGAGTATCTAGGTGACATTAGGGTTTTGGTTGATTTGTGTCTTAAGGTGTTATTCTAGTACGAACTCTAGGGCTGTTTGTGACACTTATAGGAATAGCCCAACGGATTGATTGGAAAGAATAACTTTGAGGTGGTTTCATACCCTACCATAATCTCTTCATTCGTTCTCCGCTATTAGTGACTTTGGAGTGACTCTTTGTTGCATGTTGAGGGATAGTTATGTGATCCAATTATGTTATTATTGTTGAGAGGACTTACACTAGCGAAAGTATGAACCCTAGGCCTTGTTTCAACTCATTGCAATACCGTTTACGCTCACTTTTATCATTAGTTACCTTGCTGTTTTTATAATTTCAGATTACAAATACCTTTATCTACTATCCATATACCACTTGTATCACCATCTCTTCGCCGAACTAGTGCACCTATACAATTTACCATTGTATTGGGTATGTTGGGGACACAAGAGACTCTTTGTTATTTGGTTGCAAGGTTGCTTGAGAGAGACCATCTTCATCCTACGCCTCCTACGGATTGATAAACCTTAGGTCATCCACTTGAGGGAAATTTGCTACTGTCCTACAAACCTCTGCACTTGGAGGCCCAACAACGTCTACAAGAAGAAGGTTGTGTAGTAGACATCAAGCTCTTTTCTGGCACCGTTGCCGGGGAGGTGAGTGCTTGAAGGTATATATTTAGATTTTGCAATCGAGTCTTTTAGTTTCTTGTTTTATCACTAGTTTAGTTTATAAAATAAAACTATAAAAAATGGAATTGAGTTTATCTCATACGCTTCACCTTTTTAGTATCTTTTGTGAGTATGATGGAAAGGATAATTATGCTCAAGTGCTAGAAGAAGAAATCTATAAAATGTTTGGCACTAAATATTTGAATGATGAGCATGATTGCAATGTTGTTAGTATGAATTCCTTGAATATCCATGATGCTAATGATATGCAAAGCCACAAGCTTGGGGAAGCTATGTTTGATGAAGATGATATTTTTTGTCCCCCAAGTTTTGATGAGCAAATTTATTATGATGAAAGCATGCCTCCTATCTATGATGTTTATTGGGATGACATGTATGCTTTAAAGAATAATGATAACCATGAAACTTGTAATCTTGATCTTAATTTTCAATCACATGGTAGTTATTTTATTGAGTTTGCTCCTACTACTATTCATGAGAAGAAATTTGCTTATGTGGAGGGTAGTAAATCTTCTATGCTTGTAGATCATGAAAAGAATGTTTTAGGTGCTGGTTATATTGTTGAATTCATTCATGATGCTACTGAAAATTATTATGAGGGAGGAACATATGCTTGTAGGAGTTGCAATAATATCAAGTTTCCTCTCTATGTGCTTAAAATTTTGAAGTTATGCTTGTTTTGCTCTCCTATGCTAGTTGATTATTGTTCCCATAAGTTGTTTTCTCACAAAATCCCTATGCATAGGAAGTGGGTTAGACTTAAATGTGCTAGTCATATTCTTCATGATGCTCTCTTTATGTTTCAATTCTTATCTTTTATGTGAGCATCATTGAAATCATCATGCCTAGCTAGGGGCGTTAAACGATAGCGCTTGTTGGGAGGCAACCCAATTTTATTTTTGTTCCTTGATTTTTGTTCCTGTTTAGTAATAAATAATTCATCTAGCCTCTGTTTAGATGTGGTTATATGCTTTTAATTAGTGTTTGTGCCAAGTAGAACCTTTGGGAAGACTTTGGGAAAGTCTTGTTGATCATGCTGTAAAAAACAGAAACTTTAGCGCTCACGAGAATTGCTGCCATTTTTAATTGGAGAGTGATATTTAGTTAATTCTTTTTGCAGATGATTAATAGATAAATTCCTCAGGTCCAGAAGTTTATTTGAGAATTTTATGAGTTCCATAGTTATATGTTTGATCCAGAATACTACAGACTGTTCTTTTTTTACAGATTCTGCTTTTCGTGTGTTGTTTGCTTATTTTGATGAATCTATGGCTAGTAAAAGAGTTTATAAACCATAGAGAAGTTGGAATATAGTAGAGATTATGTTTTTCGTCGTGATTCTCCGGTAGAAACTTTGGGGCACTCTTTGAGGTTCTATGTGTTGGTTGAATTGATGAATCTGAGATTGTGTGACGCATATCGTATAATCATACCCACGGATACTTGAGGTGACATTAGGGTTTTGGTTGATTTGTGTCTTAAGATGTTATTCTAGTATGAACTCTAGGGCTATTTGTGACACTTATAGGAATAGCCCAACAGATTGATTGGAAAGAATAACTTTGAGGTGGTTTCGTACCCTACCATAATCTCTTCGTTCGTTCTCCGCTATTAGTGACTTTGGAGTGACTCTTTGTTGCATGTTGAGGGATAGTTATGTGATCCAATTATGTTATTATTGTTGAGAGGACTTACACTAGTGAAAGTATGAACCCTAGGCCTTGTTTCAACTCATTGCAATACCGTTTACGCTCACTTTTATCATTAGTTACCTTGCTGTTTTTATAATTTCAGATTACAAATACCTTTATCTACTATCCATATACCACTTGTATCACCATCTCTTCGCCGAACTAGGGCACCTATACAATTTACCATTGTATTGGGTGTGTTGGGGACACAAGAGACTCTTTTTATTTGGTTGCAGGGTTGCTTGAGAGAGACCATCTTCATCCTACGCCTCCTACGGATTGATAAACCTTAGGTCATCCACTTGAGGGAAATTTGCTACTGTCCTACAAACCTCTGCACTTGGAGGCCCAACAACGTCTACAAGAAGAAGGTTGTGTAGTAGACATCAGATTCCCCCCTCCGGCAAGGTGCCGGAACGGGTCTAGATTGGTTTTCGGTTCCTACAGAGGCTTCTGGCGGCGGAACTCCCGATCTATTGTGCTCCCCGATAGTTTTAGGGTATATGGATATATATAGGCGAAAGAAATACATCAGGGGAGCCACGAGGGGCCCACGAGGGTGGAGGGTGCTCCCAGGGGGTGGGCGCGCCCCCTGCCTCGTGGCTTCCTCGTTGATCCCCTGGCGTGCACTCCAAGTCTCCTGTATTGCTTTCTTTCCAAAAATAACTTTTCCGAAGGTTTCATTCTGTTTGGACTCCGTTTGATATTCCTTTTCTACGAAACACTGAAACAAGGGGAAAACAGAAACTGGCACTGGGCTCTGGGTTAATAGGTTAGTCCCAAAAATGATATAAAATAGCATATAAATGCATATAAAACATCCAAGGTTGATAATATAATAGCATGGAACAATCAAAAATTATAGATACGTTGGAGACGTATCAGTCCACCAGAGCACCACAACCACATTTGCGACCTCGTCTCTGCTCCGCCGCCCTCTACGACCTCGTCTGCGACCGCATCCATTGAGGTGAGTTCTTCCATGGATCATTTTTGTTTCTTCAGTGAACTGGTTATAGTAGTCGTCAGGGTGTTGCTCTTCTGCAATTCATTCATCTCTATGATGTGGTTGGTGCTTGCGATGAGTTGATCTTGCATTTCTTTTGGATGATGGATGCACTTCGTATAAATGAAAAATGCAGCAGTTCTTTCCAGTAGTGAGCTGATGATCCTGTGTTTTTGTTAGGCATTTGGCAGAAATGCAAAACGTAGTGGGTTAGAGCTGGTGATGGTGGTTGTAGTTGTGTTGTTCTGAGTTTTGGCCAAGGAGCATTGTCGGTGTCAAAACCGGCAGATCTCGGGTAGGGGGTCCCGAACTGTGCGTCTAGGCCGGATGGTAGCAGGAGGCAAGGGACACGAAGTTTTACCCAGGTTCGGGCCCTCTCGATGGAGGTAAAACCCTACGTCCTGCTTGATTAATATTGATGATATGGGTAGTACAAGAGTAGATCTACCACGAGATCAGAGAGGCTAAACCCTAGAAGCTAGCCTATGGTATGATTGTTGATGTGTATGTTGTCCTACGGACTAAAACCCTCCGGTTTATATAGACACCGGATAGGGTTAGGGTTACATAGAGTCGGTTACAATGGTAGGAGATCTTCATATCCGTATCGCTAAGCTTGCCTTCCACGCCAAGGAAAGTCCCTTCCGGACGTGGGACGGAGTCTTCAATCTTGTATCTTCATAGTCTGGGAGTCCGGCTGAAGGTATAGTTCAGCTATCCGAACACCCCCAAATCCAGGACTCCCTCAGTAGCCCCTGAACTAGGCTTCAATGACGACGAGTCCGGCGTGCAGATTGTCTTCGGCATTGCAAGGCGGGTTCCTCCTCCAAGTACTTTATAGAAGATTTTAAACACAAAGATAGTGTCCGGCTCTGCAAAATAAGTTTTCCACATATTGCCATAGAGAGAATAATATTTACACAAATCTAATCTGCTGACGTATTCCGTAGTGCGACACACCATGGCCAAGCTTTTATCCGAGTCGTTTCATTATCCCACCTCAGCGCGTCATGCGAGGCGGTTTCCTTGGCACGTCTTGTCAAAGCAGAGATCATGTCCCCTTATTCCAGGATTCTCATCAATACGGGCGTGGGTAACCCAACCGTGCCTTTGATTATGGCGCTTGGAGATAAGCGAGTTTTACCAGGCTGGTGGGGACATGTAGTTGTGTCCACCCATATAAGGGGATAAGGATCCACCTTTTCACCCACGCCTTCTTCCTCCTTTGCCTATCCATTCTTGCGCACTCGAGCTCCAGCGCCCAAGTCCGCACTACCACCTCAACCTTCTCCAGTCATGTCCGGAGCGGGAGGCAAGTGGATGGTCTCCTCCGTCACGGAGGGACACATCAAAAAGCTGAGGAAGGCCGGATATCTGGCTAGCGACATCGCGCACCGGCTTCCCGAAAAGGGGCAGCTCATCCCCACTCCTAGGCCCCATGAGAGGGTGGTATTCCTCCCCCATTTCCTCCGCGGACTAGGCTTCCCTCTGCATCCATTTGTCCGGGGGCTCATGTTCTACTACGGCCTGGATTTCCACGATCTTGCCCCGAACTTCGTCCTCAACATCTCGGCGTTTATCATCGTGTGCGAGGCGTTCCTCCGCATCCGCCCCCATTTCGGCCTATGGCTTAAGACTTTCAACGTCAAGCCAAAGGTGGTGCGCGGCAGCCAGGCGGAGTGCGGCGGTGCCATGGTTGGCAAGATGGCCAACGTCCTATGGCTCGAGGGCTCCTTTGTGGAGACCCTGAAGGGGTGGAAATCATGGTGGTTTTACGTCACCGAGCAGCGCGACGCCGAATGGGTCGCACCCCCTGAGTTTCAATCCGGCCCCCCTACGCGGCTCACCTCCTGGAAGGAGACAGGCCTGTCTTGGGGTAAAAAAGGAGAGCTGATCGGACTCCAAACATGCATCCAAACCCTGGTGGATAAGAACCTCAAGCTTGTCAACGTAGTCCAGGTTATGCTCATCCGCCTGATCCTCCCGTGTCAACGACGGGCCTTCAACCTGTGGGAGTTCGACCCGGCGCAGCATCGAACTCTAAACAGGCTCTTCGACACGACGTACGAAGATGCCTGGAGGATGCTTTTCAAAGGCGCCGAGGCTCTCGCATCCGCTACCGAGGATCACGGATTCAGTACTCAGCATCACGCTCATGCGGTAAGCTGTTTTTGTCCTTTTACAGGGTATCAGTTTTTCATAGTTTGACTCTATGCGGGATCTAAGTTCCCTTATCTGTGATAGGATTGGGAGGTGACGTCCGAACAGATCAACTGTTCGGCTCCTTTGCCCGAAGGCCCAGCGGACGCTCGCTTGGCGAAGCTGCTGGTTCCGGCGCCCTATGTGGTGCCGGAGAAGAAGGCCACGAAAAGGGCCACGGGGACTCGAAAGAATGCCCGGCGCCAGGAGGTGTCGAATTCGTCATCCGACGGTCGCGAAGCGCCTTCCTCTCGTGAAGACGAGGAGGAAGAAGAAGAGACCTCTCCCCCTCCAGCGGGAGGAGAGAAGAAAAGGAAGGTCGCCCTCTCTGAGGAGGCCGGAGGGTCCAAGAAGGGGAAAACCCTTCCTCCGGATTACTCCAATGACGTCGACGATGGCGAAGAGGAGTGGCAGCCCAGGGCCAAGCCCCTGGCAAAATCGTAAGTATCCGGATACTAGAGTAATTCATAGTATTCATTTATTGCACAACTTTCCCTTATGTCGAATATGCTTATGCAGCCCACCCAAAGACCGGCTCGACGCGTCGTCGAGCGGCTCACTGGAATTGTCGGATGTGAACTCGCTTCCGACGGCTTCCTCCCCCCGTCCTATGGACGACACCGAGGTGTTGTCCCAACAGATTCCAAGCAGGGAGGAGGTGGTCCCGGAGGTGCCGCAAGGCGACCTCCCGGACTCCAGGAGTAAAGGGGATGAAACCCCCCAGGGCTCCAAGTCCGGCTCTAGGCCGGACACCACTCCGGAACCTTCAAGGGTTCCGGAGTCCGGCGGGTGACCTCCTTCTAAGAGGAGCAAGTCCACCGTGCCGGCGACCCCCGTCCACCCGAAGGCGCCGGACAATATGTTGGAGGCGCTCCAAGGCGCCTCCATCGACGAGGAGCACCGCGCTATTATGAGTGCGGTGGTCCAGAAGGTTCAGTCCGCCAAGAGCGGACTGACTGAAGCTTGTACTAGCCTTTTGACAGGCTTTGAGGTAAGTAAATAATGTGTAAATGATATTACCGCATAGACAGTAGCCCCTGATGCTCTGTTGGGCGTTCGGGAAGAAAAGCCGAATAGAGGATCAAAAAATTCGCAAGAGTCTAACAAAAGGAGTCAATATGCGTGTGCAGGCTTCTCTGCTGGCGTCCGCCGTACTCACTGCGAAGTGGACACGCTGAAGCAGAGCCTCGAGAAGTCTGAGCGAGAGCTCGGGCGTGCCAAGAAGCAGCTCGAGGAGAAGGAAGGTAAGAAATACCTTGGTTGAATATGTATATAAAAAAGGTGCAATTGCAAGAAATAACAGGATTAACATGGCTATTGTAGGGGCCACATCTGAGGTGGCGACCCTTAAGCAAGCGCTGCTCGAGGCCGAGAAGAGTGCGGCCGCGGAGCGCACCGAGCGGGAGAGGTATGAGGCCGAGGTTGGCAAGGTGCGGCAAGAGCTCCAGATTCTCATGAAGAAACATGAGAGTTTGGAGCTTCACTCGAAGACGCGAGCGTCCGAGCTCGCGGCGGCTATTGAAAATGCCAAGTTTGCCAAGGCCGAATCCTAGACGACCCTCCAGGAGTTGGATGAGGTGAAGAAAATAGCAACGGGTAAGGCATTCTATATGCAAAGTAAACACATAAACGTGAGTTACTTGATACTTACCCGAATCCGGAGCTCTCCAGGGGCATTTGCAGATCTTCCCCGGAGTGTATCCGATGCCGCCGCATTCTATCAAGCCGAGGAGGGCAGCTCGACGGAGAAGGTGTTCTGGTCTCAGTATGCTGAGGCCGGACACCCCGTGCCCCTGAGCGACCAACTGAAGTAACTGGTCGAGCTCCACAAGGCGGCCGAACAGGCCATGAAGGGCCTCCTAGTTCGGCTGTGGCCTGGAGAGGCTCTGCCTGGGAGCTATTTTGGGCTGGTGCGGCGGCTGGTGGAGGCCTGTCCAAGGCTCAAAGTCATCAAGCACTCTGTCTGTATTGAAGGTGCCCGTAGGGCCTTTGCCCGTGCTAAGGTGCACTGGGGCAGGCTAGATGCGGAGAAGCTTGTGAAGGACGGGCCACCAGCGGGGAAAGAGCATCGCAAGCCCGAAAATTACTATAAGGATGTTCTGAAGGGTGCCCGCCTTGTGGCGGATGAATGTACTAGGGATGTAATTTTTGAGTAAAACTCGCTCGTTTTTGTCATGTGCGCTGAAAACTTGTTCATATGCGCTGAGCAATGCTGCTTGAATTTAAAATATTACCTTCTGTGCGGCTGTTTATCAATACTGAGAGATGGCGAGTCGTCGGCTTCTGCCCCCTTGCCACTAGTGCTGGGGTGTTCGGGGATAAATCTGGGCGCTCTTTTTCCCATGTTTGGGTCCTTCGAGGGAGGCGCTCAGCCCGACGAACGAGGCAATCGGACTATAATGCGTGAACACTCTCACTTAGCCATAGAATTCTATAATTATAAATTTCGGCGAAGCCCCTAGTATTCGGAAGACCGAGTTCGGGGCACTATCCACGCCTTGGCCGGACAGAGCCGACTCGTCGCCCTAAGCGGCATAAGTCTTTAGGGACTCGAAAAAACCTCTCGAATAGCGACCAGCTCTCGCTTCATCATGACAGTCAGTTTTAGCTTTCTCCACTGAGGTGCTCGGCCCAGCTCAACTGGGGCACAATCGCAGTGGATCTCCTAGTGCTACCTTAGCCGATATAGCGGAACGTAAGGCACCAAAACATAGGAGCCAGGCAAACCCAACTATTATTCGGAGATGATGCATATAATGCTATAAGTTCGGGGTGCCGCACTTGTGAAAGTGTTCGGACTTCTCACACCATATTGAGGGGTGCTAAAAGCCCCTGGCGTATTTTGGCCGTACCAAGTTGTACGGGTGCAACATGTCGTTAAGGAACATTTATTTATAAAAAGATAGTGCAAAAATAGACAAAAGCTATGCATTGTTTATTAGAAATAGCTGCGATCAAAGCAGAACGATACAAGTAATGCAATAAATGAAAAGTTGGACTATTTAACATGTCTGCTCCAGGGGCAAGCTGCGGAATAGTATGCAAAATAGGTATACTACTCGTGATAGAGACCACCTGGGATTTCCGTAATGCGGCATGGCTTGTCTGCTTCCCTGGTTCTTGCATTGTTTGTGCGGCAATTGAACTGCCGAACAGGCCTTCCGAAGAGTAGAGTCCTGGAAGTAAGAGAAAAGTAAAAAATCGGCAGCCCCTAGTGCGGTTTAAGCCGTGTTTTGGGCGTGTCGTGATGGTTCCCCTCCCCCTATGCCCATGGTATTTCTAGAGCGTAATTATGTACGCGAAGTACTGGCGTCGCCTTTTTGCTAGGGTTGGGGTTGGGGCCGCATTGCTACGCCTGCTCGGAACGTGCAAGGCGGTCTTGTTGTAGGTTACTCCGGGCGCGCTTGACGGTGTTCGGACGTTTAATGGCCGGACTGGAGAACTGCCTGGAGAGGCTGCTTTGTACTTCCGCTGCAAGGGCCGCCGTGTGCTCCTCCGTTCGGAGGGAGCGTTCGGTGTTTCCATTGACCGTAATTACTCCACGAGGGCCTGGCATCTTGATCTTAAGGTACGCGTAGTGCGGTACCACATTGAATTTGGCGAATGCGGTTCGTCCGAGCAGTGCATGATAGCCACTGCGGAATGGGACTATGTCGAAGACCAATTCCTCGCTTCGGAAATTATCCGGGGATCCGAAGACCACTTCAAGTGTGACTGAGCCTGTACAGTTGGCCTCTACACCTGGTATTACGCCTTTAAAGGTCGTTTTGGTGGGCTTAATCCTCGAGGGATCGATGCCCATTTTTCGCACTGTATCCTGGTAAAGCAGGTTCAGGCTGCTGCTGCCATCCATGAGGACTCTAGTGAGATGAAATCCGTCAATAATTGGGTCTAGAACCAATGCGGCAAATCCGCCATGACGGATGCTAGTGGGATGGTCTCTTCGATCAAAGGTGATCGGGCAGGAGGACCATGGGTTGAACTTTGGGGCGACTGGCTCTACCGCGTATACGTCCCTTAACGTGCGCTTCCGCTCCCTTTTTGGGACGTGGGTGGCGTATATCATGTTCACCGTCCGCACTTGTGGGGGGAAACCCTTCTGTCCATTGTTGTTCGGCGGCCGAGGCTCCTCGTCGTCGTTGCTATGCAGCCCCTTGTCTTCATTGTCGGCGCTTAACTTGTCTGCCTGCTTGAACACCCAACAATCCCTGTTGGTGTGATTGGCCGGCTTTTCGGGGGTGCCATGTATTTGGCACAAGCGGTCAAGTATTCGGTCCAAGCTGGACGGACCCCTAGGATTCCTTTTGAATGGCATTTTCCGCTGACCGGATTTAGAGCCTCTGAATCCGGCATTAACTGCCGTATTCTCAGCATTGTCGCTGTTAATGCGGCGCTTCTGCTTGTTGCGACGCGACCTGCCACTAATGTCCCTGGTGTCCGAACTACCAGGGTTCTTGGTCATATTGTTGCTACGAGCAAGCCAGCTGTCTTCTGATACGTCCATTTTGTGTCATGCTTTTATGTTAATATTTATTGCATTATGGGCTGTTATTTCACGTTATGTCACAATACTTATGGCTATTCTCTCTTATTTTACAAGGTTTACCATGAAGAGGGGGAATGCCGGCAGCTGGAATTCTGGCTGGAAAAGGAGCAAATATTGGAGACCTATTCTGCGCAAATCCAAAAGTCCTGAAACTCCACGAAATATCTTAAAATAAATGAAGAAAAATCGTCGCCAAAGATGAAGGCCAGGGGGCCCACACCCTGCTCACGAGGGTGGGGGCGCGCCCCTCCCCCCTGGGCGCGCCCCCCTACCTCGTGGGCCCCCTGGTGGCTCTCCGACGCCCATCTTCTCCTATATGAAGTCTTTCGATGAGAAAAAAATCATAAGCAACTTTTCGGGACGAGACTCCGCCGCCACGAGGCGGAACCTTGGCGGAACCAATCTAGGGCTCTGGCAAAGCTGTTCTGCCGGGGACACTTCCCTCCGGGAGGGGGAAATCATCACCATCGTCATCACCAACTCTCCTCTCATCGGGAGAGGGCAATCTCCATCAACATCTTCACCAGCACCATCTCATCTCCAAACCCTAGTTCATCTCTTGTATCCAATTCTTGTCTCTAAGTCCGGGATTGGTGCTAGTAGGTTGCTAGTAGTGTTGATTACTCCTTGTAGTTGATGCTAGTTGGTTTACTTGGTGGAAGATCATATGTTCAGATCCTTTATGCATACTATTACCCCTCTGATTATGAACATGAATATGCTTTGTGAGTAGTTGCGTTTGTTCCTGAGGACACGGGAGAAGTCTTGCTATTAGTAGTCATGTGAATTTGGTATTCGTTTGATATTTTGATGAGATGTATGTTGTCTAACCTCTAGTGGTGTTATGTGAACGTCGACTACATAACACTTCACCATTATTTGGGCCTAGAGGAAGGCATTGGGAAGTAGTAAGTAGATGATGGGTTGCTAGAGTGACAGAAGCTTAAACCCTAGTTTATGCGTTGCTTCGTAAGGGGCTGATTTGGATCCATATGTTTCATGCTACGGTTAGGTTTACCTTAATACTTTTGTTGTAGTTGCGGATGCTTGCAATAGAGGTTAATCATAAGTGGGATGCTTGTTCAAGTAAGAACAGCACCCAAGCACCGGTCCACCCACATATCAAATTATCAAAGTACCAAACGCGAATCATATGAGCGTGATGAAAACTAGCTTGACGATATTCCCATGTGTCCTCGGGAGCTCTTTTCCTTATATAAGAATTTGTCCGGCTTGTCCTTTGCTACAAAAAGGATTGGGCCACCTTGCTGCACCTTATTTACTTTTGTTACTTGTTTCTCCTTACAATTTACCTTATCACAAAACTATCTGATACCACTTATTTCAGTACTTGCAGAGAATACCTTGCTGAAAACCGCTTATCATTTCCTTCTGCTCCTTGTTGGGTTCGACACTCTTACTTATCGAAAGGACTACGATAGATCCCCTATACTTGTGGGTCATCAAGACTCTTTTCTAGCGCCGTTGCCGGGGAGTGTAGCGCCTTTGGTAGGTGGAATTTGGTAAGGAAAATTTTATATAGTGTGCTGAAATTTTCTGTCACTTGTTACTATGGAAACTGAATCTCTGAGGGGCTTGTTCGGGGTATCTTCACCCCGTCCAGTAGAGCAAAGAGTTTCTCCTCAACCTACTGAACCTATTGAAAATGAAACTCCTTTTGCATTTCCTTCGGGTATTATGGAAAAACTGCTGGCTAATACTTTTACAGGAGATGGGACAAAGCATCCTGACGAGCATCTACACTATTTGGATGATATTTGTGGATTATTTAAGCTTGCAGGTATACCCGATGATGTTGTTAAGAAGAAGGCTTTCCCTTTATCTTTGGAGGGAGACGCATCAACATGGTATAGGCTATGTGATGATACGAGATCATGGAACTATAAAAGAATGAAATTGGAATTTCATCAAAAGTATTACCCTATGCATCTTGTTCATCGTGATCGCAATTATATGTATAATTTTTGGCCTCGCGAAGGAGAAAGCATCTCTCAAGCTTGGGGGAGGCTTAAATCAATGTTATATTCATGCCCCAATCATGAGCTCTCAAAATTGACAATTCTCCAGAATTTTTATGCTCGGCTTTCTGATAACAATCGCACCATGCTCGATACTTCTTGTGCTGGCTCTTTTATGATGAAGACTATTGAATTCAGATGGAATTTATTGGATAGAATTAAACACAACTCTGAAGATTGGGACCTCGACGAAGGTAAGGAGTCAGGTATGACACCTAAGTTTGATTGTGTTAAATCTTTTATGGATACCGATATTTTCCGTAAGTTTAGCACTAAATATGGACTTGACTCTAAGATAGTAGCTTCTTTCTGTGAATCTTTTGCTACTTATGTTGATCTCACCAAGGAGAGGTGGTTTAAATATCATCCTCCCATAGAAGTAAAAGTAGCTGCACCTATTAAAATTGAAGAAAAGACCATCACTTATAATGATCCTATTGTTCCCACCTCTTATGTTGAGAAACCACCTTTCCCTGCTAGAGTAAAGGATCATGCTAAAGCTTCAACTGTTGTTCATAAAAGCAATACTAGAACTTATACACCTCCTGAGGAAGTCAAAGTAGAACCTAATATTGCTATTGTTAAAGATCTCTTGTCTGATAATATTGATGGGCATGTCATTGATTCTCTGGTGAAACTGCTAGAATTGCTAAACCCTGTGATAGAGATAAACATAGACCTGTGGTAGGCGTGCCTGTTATTTCTGTTAAAATAGGAGATCATTGTTATCATGGCTTATGTGATATGGGTGCTAGTGCTAGTGTTATACCCATTGACTTATATAAAGAAATTATGCATGATATCACACCTGCTGAGTTAGAAGATATTGATGTTATAATTAAACTTGCCAATAGAGATACTATATCTGCAATGGGAATTGTTAGAGATGTTGAAGTATTGTGTGGGAAAACCAAATATCCCGCTGACTTTCTTGTTCTTGGTTCTCCACAAGATAGCTTTTGTCCCATTATTTTTGGTAGACCCTTCTTGAATACTGTTAATGCTACGATAGACTGCAAAAAGAATGTTGTTACTGTTGGCTTGGATGATATGGTTCATGAGTTTAATTTCTCTAAATTCAGTAAACAACATCGTGAGGAAGAATTGCCTAGTAAGGATGAAATTATTGGTCTTGCTTCTATTGCTGTACCTCCTAGTGATCCTTTAGAACACTATTTGCTAGACCATGAAAATGATATGTTTATGAATTAAAGGAAGGAAATAGATGAAATATTCTTTAAACAGGAACCTATTCTGAAACACAATTTTCCTGTTGAAATCCTAGGGGGTCCTCCTCCACCCAAGGGTGATCCCGTTTTTGAGCTTAAACCGTTGCCTGATAATCTTAAGTATGCTTATCTTGATGAAAAGAAAATATATCCTGTTATTATTAGTGATAACCTTTCAGAGCATGAAGAAGAAAGATTATTGAAAACTCTGAAGAAGCACTGTGCCGCTATTGGATATACTCTTGATGATCTTAAGGGCATTAGTCCCACTCTATGTCAGCATAAAATAAATTTGGAAGCGGGTGCTAAACCAGTATGTGATCCTCAACGACGTTTGAATCCTAAAATGAAAGAAGTGGTAAGGAAGGAAATACTCAAGCTTCTGGAGGCAGGTATAATTTATCCCGTTGCTGATAGTCAGTGGGTAAGTCCTGTCCATTGTGTCCCTAAGAAGGGAGGTATTACTGTTGTCCCTAATGATAAAGATGAATTGATTCCTCAAAGAATTATTACAGGTTATAGGATGGTAATCGATTTCCGCAAATTAAATAAAGCCACTAAGAAAGATCATTACCCCTTACCTTTTATTGATCAAATGCTAGAAAGATTATGCAAACATACACATTATTGCTTTCTAGATGGTTATTCTGTTTTGTCTCAAATACCTGTGTCGGCTAAAAATCAATCAAAGACTACTTTTACATGCCCTTTTGGTACTTTTGCTTATAGATGTATGCCTTTCGGTTTATGTAATGCACCTGCTACCTTTCAAAGATGCATGATGGCTATATTCTCTGATTTTTGTGAAAAGATTTGTGAGGTTTTCATGGACGACTTTTCCGTCTATTGTTCCTCTTTTGATGATTGCTTGAGCAATCTTGATCGAGTTTTGCAGAGATGTGAAGAAACTAATCTTGTCTTGAATTGGGAAAAGTGCCACTTTATGGTTAATGAAGGTATTGTCTTGGGGCACAAAGTTTCTGAAAGAGGTATTGAAGTTGATAAAGCCAAGGTTGACGCTATTGAAAAGATGCCATGTCCCAAGGACATCAAAGGTATAAGAAGTTTCCTTGGTCACGCCGGATTTTATAGGAGGTTCATTAAGGACTTCTCAAAAATTTCTCGGCCTCTGACTAATTTATTACAAAAAGATGTACCATTTGTCTTTGATGATGATTGTGTAGAAGCATTTGAAATACTTAAGAAAGCATTAGTCTCTGCACCTATTGTTCAGCCACCTGATTGGAATTTACCCTTTGAAATTATGTGTGATGCTAGTGATTATGTTGTAGGTGTTGTTCTAGGGCAAAGAGTTGATAAGAAATTAAATGTTATCCATTATGCTAGTAAGACTCTAGACAATGCTCAAAGAAATTATGCTACTACCGAAAAGAAGGAACTTTTAGCAGTTGTGTTTGCTTGTGATAAATTCAGACCCTATATTGTTGATTCTAAAGTAACTATTCACACTGATCATGCTGCTATTAAATATCTTATGGAAAAGAAAGATGCTAAACCTAGACTTATTAGATGGGTTCTCTTGCTGCAAGAATTTGATTTGCATATTGTTGATAGAAAAGGAGCTGAGAACCCAGTTGCAGACAACTTATCTAGGTTAGAGAATGTTCTTGATGACCCACTACCTATTGATGATAGCTTTCCTGATGAACAATTAAATGTCATAAGCACTTCTCGTAGCACTCCATGGTATGCTGATTATGCTAATTATATTGTTGCTAAATTTATACCACCTAGCTTCACATACCAACAAAAGAAAAAGTTTTTTATGATTTGAGACATTACTTTTGGGATGACCCACATCTTTATATAAAGGAGTAGATGGTGTTATTAGACGTTGTGTACCTGAGCATGAACAGGAACAGATCCTACGCAAGTGTCACTCCGAAGCTTATGAGGACACCATGCTGGAGATAGAACTTTAGTAGACGTCAAGAAATGCCTATGAATTATTCACTTGTTATTGAACCATTTGATGTTTGGGGCTTTGATTATATGGGACATTTTCCTGCCTCCAATGGATAGACTCATATTTTAGTTGCTGTTGATTACGTTACTAAGTGGGTAGAAGCTATTCCAACTAGTAGTGCTGATCATAACACTTCTATTAAAATGCTTAAGGAAGTTATTTTTCCGAGGTTTGGAGTCCCTAGATATTTAATGACTGATGGTGGTTCACACTTTATTCATGGTGCTTTCCGTAAAATGCTTGCCAAATATGACGTTAATCATAGAATTGCATCTCCTTATCACCCACAGTCTAGTGGTCAAGTAGAATTGAGTAATAGAGAGCTCAAATTAATTTTGCAAAAGACTGTTAATAGGTCTAGAAATAATTGGTCCAGGAAACTTGATGATGCATTATGGGCATATAGAACTGCATATAAGAATCCTATGGGTATGTCTCCGTATAAAATGGTTTATGGAAAAGCATGTCACTTACCTCTCGAACTAGAACATAAGGCATATTGGGTTATTAAAGAGCTTAACTATGATTTCAAACTTGCCGGTGAGAAGAGGTTATTTGATATTAGCTCACTTGATGAATGGAGAACCCAAGCCTATGAAAATGCCAAGTTGTTTAAAGAAAAAGTTAAAAGATGGCATGACAAAATGATACAAAAGCGTGAGTTTAATGTAGGCGATTATGTATTGCTATACAACTCTCATTTAAGATTTTTTGCAGGAAAACTTCTCTCTAAATGGGAAGGTCCCTACGTTATCGAGGAGGTCTATCGTTCCAGTGCCATAAAAATCAACAATTTCAAAGGCACAAATCCGAAGGTGATAAACGGTCAAAGAATCAAGCACTATATCTCAGGTAATCCTATAAATGTTGAAACCAATGTTATTGAAACCGTAACCCCGGAGGAATACATAAGGGACACTTTCCAGAACATTCCAGACTCCGAAAAGGAATAGGTATGTGGTATGGTAAGTAAACCGACTCCAAAACAATTTTTAAGGCAATATTTCTTTGTTTTGGAATATTTAGAAAAATAGAAAAATAGGTAGCAGTCCAGGGAGGACACGAGCCCTCCACGAGGGTGGAGGGCGCGCCCTACCCCCCTGGGCACGCCCCCTACCTTGTGAGCACCTCGTGTGCCCTCCGGACTCCATTTTCCTGCACGATACGTATTTTGGTCGGTAAAAATTCATTATATATTCTCCCGAAGGTTTTGACCCCCGTATCACGCAAATATCCCCTGTTTTCGTTTCGAGCTGTTTCCGTTGCAGATTTGAGAATTCCGGAGACTCGATCGTCCTTCTATGAGGGTGAGCCTATGCCATGGAAGGGGACGACAAGCTTGCATCATCAACAACACCTCCACCTCCAACAACAAAGAAGGAGACCTCATCACATGGGTATGGGCACTCCCCTTGGCAACTGCCAAGCTTGGGGGAGGTTCCCCGGTATCGTATCACCATCACAACTCCTATCTTTACCGTTTTTCTTAGTTCGATCCTATTAGTAGTATCTTGATTTAGTAGAATAAAGTCACGGCATGATCTAGTTTTGAAGTTTGCTTTATGATCCCTCTATGCAATCTAGTCCGTGAGCTATATATAATAAAGATTAGTGTTGAGTCAAGGGCTTGATTATTTTGCCATGATCTTGAGTGGATAAAAGAAAGAATAAAAAGAAACAAAGAGTTCATATTGATCTTATTGAGAGTAATGACTTCACATAGAAAGAGTATGATGATTAAAGAGTTGTTAGGAGTTGGCAAATATAGCTTTAGTCATCGTGGCAATTAATAGGAAGTAATAAGGAGAGAGAGGTTTCACATATAGATATACTATCATTGACATCTTTCATAATTGGGAGCACTCATTAAGTATGACATGCTAAAGAGTTGATGTTGGACAAGGAAGACAATGTAATGGGTTATGTTTTCTCGCATCTCAGTTAAAGTATATTGTCATGGATCATTCAAACATGTTGAGCTTGCCTTTGCCCCATGCTAGCCAAATTCTTAGCACCAAGTAGAGATACTACTTGTGCTTCCAAATACCCTTAAACCAGTTTAGCCATGAGAGTCCACCATATCTACCTATGGATTGAGTAAGATCCTTCAAGTAAGTTGTCATCGGTGCAAGCAATAAAAATTGCTCTTTAAATATGCATGACTTATTAGTGCAAAGAAATAAGCTTTGTACGAACTTGTTGTGGACGCAATAAAAGCGACGGACTGCATAATAAAGGTTCACATACAAGGGGCAATATAAAGTGACGTTCTTTTGCATTAAGATTTTGTGCATCCAACCATAAAAGCGCATGGCAACCTCTGCTTCCCTCTGCGAAGGGCCTATCTTTTATTATTATCCTCTATCTTATGCAAGAGTCAAGGTAATCTTCACCTTTCCCTTTTTCATTTTATCCTTTGGCAAGCACTTCATGGTAGGGTAATCCTGATATATATATATATATATATATATATATATATATATATATATATATATATATCCAATTGGATGTACGTTAGCATGAACTATTATTGTTGACATCACCCAAAGGTGAATAAGTTTGGAGGCAGCATTATAAGCCCCAATCTTTCTCTGTGTCTGATTGAAACTTCATAACCACAAGTATTGCGTGAGTGTTAGCAATTATGAAGGACTAAGTGATAGTTGAGTATGTGGACTTGCTTTTAAGCTCTGACATAGACTCCTTCCGATGTTATGATAAATTGCAATTGCTTCAATGACTGAGGTTATAATTTGTTAGCGCCTAATAAGGTTTCTGATTCATACTTTTGCATTGTGAAAAGATCATCACTTGAACATAAGTAATCATATGACAAATCTATATATGTTGCTGTTATGAAACAATCATGATGCCTTCATGTCCGTATTTTATTTTTATCGACGCCTCCACCTCTAAACATGAGGACATATTTATTGTTATCGGCTTTTCGCTTGAGGACAAGCGAGGTCTAAGCTTGGGGGAGTTGATACGTCCATTTTGCGTCATGCTTTTATGTTAATATTTATTGCATTATGGGCTGTTATTTCACGTTATGTCACAATACTTATGGCTATTCTCTCTTATTTTACAAGGTTTACCATGAAGAGGGGGAATGCCGGCAGCTGGAATTCTGGCTGGAAAAGGAGCAAATATTGGAGACCTATTCTGCGCAACTCCAAAAGTCCTGAAACTCCACGGAATATCTTAAAATAAATAAAGAAAAATCGTCGCCAAAGATGAAGGCTAGGGGGCCCACACCCTGCTCACGAGGGTGGGGGGGTGCGCCCCTCCCCCCTGGGCGCGCCCCCCTACCTCGTGGGCCCCCTGGTGGCTCTCCGACGCCCATCTTCTCCTATATGAAGTCTTTCGATGAGAAAAAAAATCATAAGCAACTTTTCGGGACAAGACTCCGCCGCCACGAGGCGGAACCTTGACGGAACCAATCTAGGGCTCCGGCAGAGCTGTTCTGCCGGTGACACTTCCCTCCGGGAGGGGGAAATCATCACCATCGTCATCACCAATGCTCCTCTCATCGGGAGAGGGCAATCTCCATCAACATCTTCACCAGCACCATCTCATCTCCAAACCCTAGTTCATCTCTTGTATCCAATTCTTGTCTCTAAGTCCGGGATTGGTGCTAGTAGGTTGCTAGTAGTGTTGATTACTCCTTGTAGTTGATGCTAGTTGGTTTACTTGGTGGAAGATCATATGTTCAGATCCTTTATGCATACTATTACCCCTCTGATTATGAACATTAATATGCTTTGTGAGTAGTTACGTTTGTTCCTGAGGACACGGGAGAAGTCTTGCTATTAGTAGTCATGTGAATTTGGTATTCGTTCGATATTTTGATGAGATGTATGTTGTCTAACCTCTAGTGGTGTTATGTGAACGTCGACTACATAACACTTCACCATTATTTGGGCCTAGAGGAAGGCATTGGTAAGTAATAAGTAGATGATGGGTTGCTAGAGTGACAGAAGCTTAAACCCTAGTTTATGCGTTGCTTGGTAAGGGGCTGATTTGGATCCATATGTTTCATGCTACGGTTAGGTTTACCTTAATACTTTTGTTGTAGTTGCGGATGCTTGCAATAGAGGTTAATCATAAGTGGGATGCTTGTTCAAGTAAGAACAGCACCCAAGCACCGGTCCACCCACATATCAAATTATCAAAGTACCGAACGCGAATCATATGAGCGTGATGAAAACTAGCTTGACGATATTCCCATGTGTCCTCAGGAGCTCTTTTCCTTATATAAGAATTTGTCCGGCTTGTCCTTTGCTACAAAAAGGATTGGGCCACCTTGCTGCACCTTATTTACTTTTGTTACTTGTTGCTCGTTACAATTTACCTTATCACAAAACTATCTGTTACCACTTATTTCAGTACTTGCAGAGAATACCTTGCTGAAACCCGCTTATCATTTCCTTCTACTCCTCGTTGGGTTCGACACTCTTACTTATCGAAAGGACTACGATAGATCCCCTATACTTGTGGGTCATCATCTTCTCCCGCGCAAAAGCGGGTCATGAGTGTCGTGAGTGCTGCCATAGATTTCGGCTTTTCCTGTCCAAGGTGCCGGGCCAGCCACTCGTCACGGATATTGTGCTTGAAGACTGCTAGGGCCTCAGCGTCCGGATAGTCGACTATTTGAATTTTCTTTGTTAGGAACCGTGTCCAGAATTACCTGGCCGATTCTTCTGGCTGCTGAATTACGTGACTTAGGTCATCGGCGTCTGGGGGTCGCACATAAGTGCCCTGGAAATTGTAGAGGAATGCGGCTTCCAGGTCCTCCCAACAACTGATTGATCCTGTTGGCAAATTGTTGAGCCAATGCCGAGCTGGTCCTTTAATGGCGTGAAAATCGTCACCGCGGCCATGTGGATATGAAGGAGATAATCCTCGATCCATACCGCAGGGTCTGTTGTGCCATCATATGATTCGATGTTTACGGGTTTGAATCCCTCGGGGATTTGATGATCCATTATTTCCTCTGTAAAGCACAGTGGGTGTGCGGCGCCTCTGTACTGGGCGATATCATGACGTAGCTCCAATGAGTTTTGTCTACTGTGTTTGGCCCTGCCGAATTTGTGGCCGGCGTGACGGTTACCGTCTCGAGCCGTGGGGTGCCCACGCGATCCGTAGATCGATCGTGTTTGCCTTGCCTTGTCCTCCAACATGTCTCGTAAGTCCGGCGCATATTCCCGTGCCTTGGTACGGGGTGCGGCTTGAGTGGAGGGCCGGGAGGCCTCTCTGTCGTGGCCATGAGGTGGCCGTTCGGCCGCATCAAGTGCTTCCTCCTCTAATTGGGGTAGCAACCTGCGCTTTGGGTAACTCTTGGAGGGGCGTTCGAGTTTATGCTCTTCGGCCGCAAGGACTTCGGTCCATCTGTCAACCAGCAAATCTTGATCAGCTCGGAGTTGTTGTTGTTTTTTCTTGAGGCTTCTTGCCGTGGCCATAAGCCTGCGTTGGAAACGCTTTTGCTCAACGGGATCCTCTGGCACGATGAATTCGTCGTCGTCGAGGCTTGCCTCGTCTTCGGAGGGAGGCATATAATTATCGTCCTCGACCTCTCTGTCTGCCGCTCTCTCATGAGGGCTGGTTTCTCGATCCTCCTGTGCTAAACCTTGCTGGAGGGGGTTTTCTTCGGCACTCTCCGGAGTATTATTATCTCCCGTGCTGGAATCACCGTTTTTGTGTTGGCGGGATTTTGAGCGGCGCCGCTGACGCCGGCGCTTGGGCTGTTTCTTGGAGGGGTCATCCTCCGCTGTTCCATCGCCCTCTCCCTCTTTTGGGGTGTCCACCATGTATATGTCATATGACGAGGTGGCTTTCCAGGGCCTAGTAGGCGCTGGTTCTTCATCATCTCCTTCATCGGCGTCCATATCGTCGATGTCTTCAGAGTCGAAGTCGAGCATGTCGGTTAAGTCATCGACAGTGGCTACAAAGTGGGTGGTGGGTGGGTTTTGAATTTCTTCATCGTCCGTACCCCAACCTTGCTGACCGTAGTCCGGCCAGGGCTCTCTTGATAAAGAGAGAGACTTCAGTGACTTCAGGATATCGCCAAAAGGCGAGTGCTGAAAGACGTCCGCGGCCGTGAACTCCATGATCGGCGCCCAATCGGATTCGATCGGCAGGGGCGCGGAGGGTTCGGAGTCCGGAGAAGAATCCGGCTCCATGGAGTCACAAGTCTCACAGAGTACGGGGCTGGTGTTCGGCTCAACCGCCGTTGGGATCACAGCCCCCGAGGTGGCGTCCAACCGCCCATCCTCGATCGGCGCGGTTGGCTCCGAACTAAGGGTCAGAGCCGATGCGGGTGCGGCCTCCAGGGCACTGTTCGGCGGCAGAGCTAGATCATGCTCATCGTGATAGTGTGGCGCACTCGGCGGTGGTTTGAGTCCGTCGAAGATCAAGTCCCCGCGGATGTCAGCCGTGTAGTTTAAATTTTCAAATCTGACCTAACGGCCAGGGGCGTAGCTTTCGATCTGCTCTAGATGGCAAGTGAATTGGCCCGCAGTGCGAAGCCGCCAAAGACGAAGATCTGTCCAGGGAGGAAGGTCTCACCCTGGACTGCATCGCCATTGATGATCGTAGGAGCCATCGGGCCTGACGGCGACGACACAGAGGAACTCTCAATGAAAGCACCAATGTCGGTGTCAAAACCGGCGGATCTCGGGTAGGGGGTCCCGAACTGTGCGTCTAGGCCGGATGGTAACAGGAGGCAAGGGACACGAAGTTTTACCCAGGTTCGGGCCCTCTCAATGGAGGTAAAACCCTACATCCTGCTTGATTAATATTGATGATATGGGTAGTACAAGAGTAGATCTACCACGAGATCAGAGAGGCTAAACCCTAGAAGCTAGCCTATGGTATGATTGTTGATGTGTATGTTGTCCTACGGACTAAAACCCTCCGGTTTATATAGACACCGGATAGGGTTAGGGTTACATAGAGTCGGTTACAATGGTAGGAGATCTTCATATCCGTATCGCCAAGCTTGCCTTCCACGCCAAGGAAAGTCCCTTTCAGACGCGGGACGGAGTCTTCAATCTTGTATCTTCATAGTCCGGGAGTCCGGCTGAAGGTATAGTTCGGCTATCCGAACACCCCCTAATCCAGGACTCCCTCAAGCATGAAAAGGAATTTGTCTCGTGTGACAGTAAGAAGAAGAATGAAAATGCAAGGAGTAAATAAGAATAAGAATAAGAATTTTTCTTATGATATGATGATGAGACAACTGCCAAGAATGCAGGACTATTTTACTCTGCGTAAGAATATGCATGTCTTGTTTTCTGGTTATGGATATTGTATAGTACTGCATATCTTTTTTTTGTAATATAATGCTTACCAAAGGTTTCAATATTTTGCTATATTTTGTTATGGATATGGACTTTGGGAGTTTGTTTACCTGGCACCATTCAGTCAAGTAGCCATTCATGTGAACTTTTATTTTGTCCATATAAAAGAAAAGGACCATATGGTCTGTGGCCTTTTCATCCATCATTTACACTGTGAATCCAACACCAGTGGTGCTGCTTTGTTTCTGTGATCACATTGTGGTGCCTGGCACATTTTCCCCATCACTTCGTTACCCCTTTCTCCTGAAATGTTGATTAATTTCCGTTTCGGTTAAGATTGGGGCACTCCTAGGTCAAGAAAATTAGCAAAGGTCATGCCCAATTTTCTTGACTTAGAAGGTGCCCGATTCTCAACCGAAACAAAAATTAATCAGCATGTATCTTGACATCAACCAATAGTAGTGATCTAGTGCTTTAGTGGATGGATTAGTTTAGTATTTTTTTCACACACTCAGACACCCTTGCTTGCCATGTGTGTGAGAGAGATAGTGAGAGGATACAAGAAGAAGGGGTTAGGAAGATGCTGCCTGCTCATCAAAGCTAACCATCTCCCCCTTTTCACCCCTTTCCCTTTGTCTTTTGTGGTTTGCAAGGAAGCTACTGCTTTCATCCCAAAACACCTAGCAACAACACACTAACAGGTTCTATCCCAAAACACCTAGGCAATATCACAAACTTCTATTGGGATGGCCATGCTAACCCTTGACCATAAATACTTGAGATGGATGTAGCAGGCTTAAAGAAAGAAATGTTTTTAGGCCAACTCGACTGGGCCTGGCTGAAAATGCACAAGTCATCGGACGCAAGAGATGATGTAGTTTTGAATTATGAACGTAGGAAATGTCGTCATCAGACGATGAAAGTCTCCCGAAGGAGTGCAGCTGGTGCCACGACGATCGAGGTCTGTGCGACAGGCCTCACCTGGATGATGATCGGCGCTTCAGCATTAAGCTTGAGAAGACCTTCGAAGTTGAAACGGTACACAATGACGACAAGTGTTTTTTTCATAATTAAGCATGACTTCAACTATTTCAACGTGTAATTTTCATCTTTTACAATTCGAGTATAGCTTATCCCATGCCATGCAAGACGCTATGTCTTGGAGAGTATGGATTTTGAAGACCATGAAAGTTATTATGAAACAAAGAAAATTCACCTAAGGACTCATCGTGATGTGGATTTTGAAGTAAATTTGTATAATTCTGGGAGCGTAACCCATTTTGGTTGCAAAAATTGGAAAGCATTTTGCAAGATGTATGGTTTTGATGAGGGTATGCTTGTCACCATGGATCTTGGTGATCCTGACATCAACCAAGACAATATGAACATTTGGGTCCTTGTTGATACGCCTCCAGTTCTACCGCTATGTGAGTTTCTCAAACATAGTTAATTATTAACTAATTTATATTATTCATCTCTACTCCTAATATCTTAGTTGGTAGGTCACGTTCCGGGTTTAATTTTCGTCCCACCTCACCTGGTCTTTTTTGGTACCTGCTCCCACCTCCCGCTCGGCCGCGATGAACCAAGAAAAACCCTCGGGGCTGAGTCCCACATCCGCCCCCACGCGCCTAACCTCCCTTCGCACCCATCTGACACGAACAAACCGGCGAAAATTAACCAGTGAAAAAAAAACCTGGCAAAAAGTAACCAACAAAAAAAATCGCAAACCAATCCCCCGCACGTACGAGCGAGGTCTCATGCCCTCGAGCGAGAAACAGACGCCCGAGTCTGTGCCCTCATTCGCCCGCCGCCGCTCTTCATCCCTTCACCGCCGCCGCTCCATCCCTTCGCCGCCGCCCTGGCACTGATCCGCCGGCCTCCACTGATCCGGTGCATGTCCAGTTGAGGACCTTCCACCGAACGCTTCTAGGATCCGGCACCGATCCCTTTCAGGACCCGTCGCCGAAGACGTCCAGGATCCGGCTATCCCTTTCACCAGCCGCCGCCGGAGGCGTCCAGGATCCCGTGCCAGAGACACTCACGTCCAGGTATCACATTTCAAACAGCCATATCATGAACTGATAAGAAATTAGGTATAATGTTACAGCCATCACATTTCATACACCCACCGCCAGTTCCATACTGCAAAGTAATACCAGTTCCATATGCATCACATCACACTGCACCTTCTATGTAGAATATGAAGATCTTGCAAGCTATCAGCCAACCAAAACTGCAAAGTAAAACAGCAGCACGTAAGGTTCAGAATAAGTAAAACAGCTAATCTTTTTGCATTTTTCAACCATAACCGAAATAACAAATTGACCAAACATAATAAGTGAAGCAAATGTACAGAGAGAATAGCATGATTTCATGAAGCAATGGTTTAGCTATAGTGTCAACCAGGAAAGCAAATAGATGCACTATGCATTTTGGATCAATGAGACATTTGGAACCATGCGATGGATGCACCTTCTATGTAGAAGCAATTAGGATAATCTTAAGATCTCGCAAGCTTCCAGCCTAGCAAAACATATCTCTGACAAAACTGCAAACCATAAGGTTCAGCACGTGCTGTTTAGAACAAGTTCACACGGAAACACAATAAACAGGACACTAATCTTTTTACATTTTTCAACCATAACCGAATTATCAAACTGAGACAACAAAATAAGTGAAGCAAATGTACAGAGAGAATAGCAGGATTTTGTGAAAAGATGGTTTAGCTATAGTGTCAACCAGGAAAGTTTTTCGCCGATCAATAAGATGCACTATGCATTTTGGATCAATGGTTTATAATAAAGCAATTGCGCTTAGTACAAGGTAGATCCAAAAAGATACACTAAACCAGAAAAGTAACCTGTTCCATGGTAGTTAAAATGAAACCAGAAAAGTAACCTGTTCCATTATAGTTAAAATTAAAATTGGAGCATGCAAATTATATGGCTTTCACAGATCTGAAGAAAAGGTTTAGTTAAAATGAAGGGAGCAAAGGATTACCAGAATTATAATGGAAGATGGATGCATGATAAACATTTAAACAACAGTTTGTAGGCCAAAATAAGTAATAATCCAGTGAGTGAGTGCATTGATGACACATACAAAACATCTAATCTAAGGTTGATTGCGTTAATTACCTATATTTTTATTGGCTGCAAAAGTTACAGCTTACTAATCTAAGGTTGTAATGCATGCAGTTTACTGCCTGTGCATTGTCGAAGACACAAACCAAGAACATCGTATGAAAAAGAGAGGACCAAACAAGTGAAACATTGCATTACAGATTTCAAAACTGCAGAAAACAAGATGAATTTGTTTATAATAGTCTCATCATCTTATGTCTGTGGGAGCATAGATGGAGCTATATGCCTTGACCAATTTCCTAATAACACAATTTTCCCGAGTATTATAGCATCACGGTTAACAAAAGTGATGTCTGCACTCGGCTCTAGAACAAACAGATTTCATAATAGGTGTTCTACTGAGCAAGGAAACTGATTTCAGAAACCAGAATTTCCATGTTGACAATATATGTGGTCAGGCATCAAAACAGTTTGAAAGTTAGTGCATTCTTTATCCTTAACATGCCGACCGGTCTATTTTCTTGTTCCTAGATTTCCTAGCTAAATGTGTATAGTTCCTTTCTGTCAGCTAAACGTCAATATGTTGGATGATGTTGTGGAGAGGGCCACCGAGAGGGGGTTTGCATTTCCAAAGTCAAAGGTCGCCATCGCCTTGACCTGCTTGGACCTCCTGACCTTTCACAACGCTCAAACAGGAAACACATGTTGGAGGAGGAGACCACAGGCTAATTGTAAGCATCAACTATTTGTTAGCTATCAATCTTGTCCTTTGAGCATCTATACCTTATTTCCTAAACCATTATGCATGAGCTTTGCAGGATGATTTGGATCAGTGGATCAGAGGATGACATGAACAGGTATTTCCATTCGATCATACCCAAAATGATAACGTATACCCTCACTTAACATGCATGTGCTTGTGTGGAGTGCCTGCAAAATTAATAGCTCAAGTCTCTCAACATGCAGATGTGGAGAGGCTTCTCCTAGCGTCATTGCAACTGTGATGTGCATTTCCTTCTTTCGGCTCTAATCAAGTTTGTAGCGTCTGGGAATGTGCATATGAAAATCCACACGTAATAGTATTGTAATGCGATTTGGCTGCTATATTTTTTTCACACTGGTTTCTAAAGATGTTCAAGTTATCTCATATAATATATCGAATTATAATGGATAAGTTAAGTGTATATACTGATTTGAAGATCCTTTTGCTGTCATACACATATTACTGCAGGACCATAGCGGACCATTGCAATGCGGCAAATCAAATCTCAATACTCGGCACTCTTCTATGTGGATCAGTAAGTTGTTTATCTACTTTCACTTTTAAATTGCTTGTTGAACACACTTGATTCACTTTGTGCATGTTATTTTAATCTTGCTAAGTGCATACAGAAAAAATTCTACTTGCCCCTTGTCATGCACAAAATCGAATAAACATTGCAAATTACTTTACGCGAATCTGATCCTGTAGTTAAATATTATTTGGTCTAAGAAATGAGATGAAGTTTGTCCCTAGAATATATAATGGACTGAAAACAAAACCCAAAATGTGGCAATTCAAACACCCAAAATAAATTACTTGCATACCTTATTGAGATGATTTTTTTGAAGTTTATGCGTTTACCAGCTTGGTGAATGAATCACTTGAGCTCATTGTACTTGTCTCACTTCTCACTCCAACTGACTTCTTACTCCTGAAAGTAAACATAATTGAAGGTCAAATAGTATACACAGGAATAAACACATCATTCATCTACTTTATATTTCCTAGATTCAGTGTAGTACAAAGGTATAACCGAAAAAAGTAAATATGCCGAGTCAAGAAAAAATGCAGATAAAGAGAATAGTGAAAGACAGAGCTTGCCTAAGAAGTAAGACTGCTTATGAATGTGAGTTGTGACAGAAGAAAAGCGGGTAGGTATGCAGGGGTGATTTATTACAGGTGAATAACCACATGATGAAGAATATATTTTAGTAGAGATGAAGAATGCCTACATCTGTAGTATCAGTCCTTTATTTTATCCATTTTAGTAGGGATCTCTACTCCTAATGTCTCAGTTGGTAGTCTCCGCGGTTAATTTTTGTCCCACCTATCATGGTTTTTTTCGTCCCTCATCCCACCTCACTGTTAGCCGCGTCAAACCCAAAAAAAACACGTCCCGATGCCCCCATGCAGTACAGGGCCGCACCTCCCATCGCACCCATCTACAAGCGAAGGAAAAAGAACCTACGAAAATTAACCAACGAAAAAAACATACAAAAATTAACCAGCGAAAAAAAACCTAAACCAATCGCACGCACGACTCTCCTGTCCTCCACTCGCACGCCTGACTACGCCCGACTCACTGCCCTCGTTCGCGGCCGCCCTCCATCCCTTCGCTGCCGCCCTCGCACATCAAGATCCGCTTGAGGAGACGTCGCCGATCCTTTTAGAACCCACCGCCGATCACATTCAGGATGGAGGCGCCGATCCCCTTCTAGAGCCGCACGCCGATCCCCTGATCCGCCGCTGAACCCTTTGAGGTCACGTCCATGATCCGGCGACGATCCCCTTCAGGAACCCTGAGCCGGCGCTGATCCCCAGACAGCAAGGTATTATTTGAACACAGCTTACACATATATCATACAGCCATCGCATGTTCAAATATCCACATTATGACAAAGAGACATCTGTTAAGAACCTATATTTAACACACCAGAATGGAAAGGGTGCACTCTACATATGCACTATTGTTCGTTGCAAAGATTGTTCCTTGACTACATGTTTCACGTTCCAACAATGTATGTATGTCAATCAGTACCAAGTAGAACCATCGACAGCAAAATCACACCTTCCAGTGATGCATGTAGGTAGTACAATACCTTGCCAGGTTGGGAGAAGAAAACATCGTCAAATATTTGACCTGAAAGAATGTTTTGAATCAGTGTGATGCTTATCCAGAATCCACGGCCACACACAAAAAAGATACTTCCAAAGAAAGTTTGCACATGCAACGCACATCTTCATTTTCATATGCCTGAGTAAACCATGACAAACATGCACTAAAAGGTGGGCATATGGTTTGTATATTTTATCAGCACTATTTTTGCACTAAAAGGTGGGCATATAGTAATTTCCTTTTCCCTTTTATTTCTTAAACTGCTAATAAGATCATGACTCATCAAGATTGATGCTTATTCATCTCATTTTCACTTGATCAATAAACGCAAAGCCCTGTTCATATCAGTACACTATCATGTATTTCATTATATGTAACCTCATCACGTGGTATCTCATCTAACTTGATCACATGGTTCCCAAAAAGCAAAGTTTTATTTCAGTTCAAAGTTTGAATTTTGCAGGAAAGCCAAGCTTCTGGATATAAGAGCATAATGAAAGTAGAAAACATTCACAATTTCTGAACCTTTCACCTTTGATATGTATGAAAGGAAATAAAGCTAGGCAATACCTTTCTAGCTGCGAGTTTACATTGCTGTTCACTTTTTGCTCTAGTGCAAACCTGATAACACAGCAACGGTATACTTTGCATTAGTATGTAATTAGGAGGATACGACCACTAAGACAATAACTCTCTGGTATAACTATCAAATTCACTTTCCTGTAAAATGTTAACAAAGGCCACTGAATCAAAACATTTTTGTAGGTTTCCATTAAGGTGAATGGAATCAACTGATACCCAAGGAATTTTAATTGAAGTATAGTATCAATCCAATCTCGACAAATCTTTGCTTAACTTTTCAATGGCTGAATAGAGGGACTTTCTACTGATTAAAAAGATTTAATTCTGACATGTAGATAATAAGAAAAATATGTAGTGAACCCCAAACACTTAGTGTCCATGGGGGATCTGCATTGAATTTCAACACTCAGCTGACTACAACATGAATATCTACTCATATGCGCGTACAGTATCAGCTCCAACATCATTAGATAATCAAACTACAAACGAACATATTCTGCATCAGATGTACATGAACTTGGCCTTACCATTTTTCCTGAAGCAGATATCAATGTGGTAGTTTTTGGTTCTCTTATCCGCATGATAACTGTAGCAAACCATTGTTCAAAATAGAATGTCAGCAAAGCAAAGCATAATATATATGCTTCTGAACAGATTTGCATGCATCAGAACAACAAAAGACAGAGCAAATGTCCAGATTTCACATATGTGCATTTCACATTGACAAGCCCATCTATTTTATGCCTAAAAAGAAGGACAGGTGATCAATTTAAAAACGGCATTATCAGTTATGCCTACATTGTTCCATTTTCCTCACCTCAGACTGACAGTGAATAGGCACATGATGATCTTGCTTTAGTTACTGCATGCATGTGGTTGTCGTTTACACCTGAACTTGATTGCCTAAAACCCAATAGGAAGTTCTGATTTATTGTCTTCTACTCCCTCCGTCACAAAATAAGTGTCTCAACTTTGTACTAACTTTAGTACAAAGTTGTACTAAGCTTGAGACACTTATTTTGGGACAGCGGGAGTATTATTTTAGTCGTTGTTTAGGTGAACTCGGCTTGCATTCTTGTTTACATTAATCTTGAGTTAAAGCCTTCTATTACAGGAGCATTGTATTTTGCTGGAGATTAATGCCCATATAGTCAAATGCCATGCCAGCTTTCAGGGTGTGATTTAAATTGAATCTAAAACAACCTTATGAGGGTTCCTATAGTACTATGTTTGTTTTCAGAGGAAGTGATCTCAGAGGAGTGAAAAATGCATGTAGCAATGTTTCAGAACAAGGATATGCATTATCCAATGCTTAACTGGTTTCATTCACTAATATAGAAAAACTGTTGCATCTGTTCTCTCCCGACATATCTGGACAGAATCAATACTTACCCAAACATCTGATACCCAACCCCTCCATCGAACTAAAAACAATCCCCCACCCCCAAATGCCTTCATTAAAAAGGAAATAGACAACATGATATCCGCACCCCGCAATCACAGAAACAAAAAATCGCTACAACAGAGAGGCCTACGCACTCGCGTGTCTCCCTCCTCTCTCGCTCGCTCAACTCGATCCCCACACCACCGCCTCCGCCGCCCACGTCTCTTGTCTCTCTCAAGACCCAGCACCGCTCCCCTCTCTCCGGCAATCGCCAACGCGCCCTCTTCGCCCATGAGCATTCCTACCGATGCGACCACGACAGCAGCCACGCTGCCCCACCACGCAACACTTGCATTGGACAGGGCCGGCCTTGGGATCAATCAAAGTAAATTCTGTAGCCTCGTACTTGGAGGAAACGGGTGAATATTCTGCAGGTGCTATCGCAAGGGACAGCAGAGGGCATGTTGTTATTTCTATCTGTCAGAATACGTCACCTAGCCGTAGTGTTGAGGAGGCCGAAGCAAAAGCAACCCTTATTTGGTTGCACGCACTATCGAGGATCTACAGGAGCCCCGTGATTTTGGAACTTAACTGCCAAATTCGGATTAAGGAACTGATGACAGGGAAGTAGTCCCTCTCCCCCTGCTATGGACTGCTAAGAGACATCAAGCAAGCACCGACAAACTTCTTGGATCATAGTATCAGCAGTGTGGGGAGATTGTGCAATGCCCTTGCTGATGGGCTTGGAGCGTTGGCCAGGAATTCGGAAGACCAGGAGAGGATTGCTGACGTACCGGACTGCCTCACCCGCTTATGATCTCTGAATTTGTGGTTTCAGCAAAGTAGCTTTACTACTCTGAATCTCAAAAAGAAAAAGGTTGTGCCTCTCCGTGGGATAATCATGGCAATTTCAAGGGGTAAAATTCAGGGGGAATTACCTGTAGGGTATGGAGCCAACGGCGGCCGCGTTGGACCCCGACCATCGAACGCGGAGACGGCGCCCCCGCCGGCCTCAAAGTTGTCGTCGCTGTCTGCTTCCTCGTCCTCGAAGAGCCTCCATGGCGCCGGACCCCGGCCACCCCTGCGTCAAGCCACCGGCAACCGAAGCCAACAAGACCTCGCGCCCATGTCCCATGAGATGAGCCCCTCCTGTGGTCTTGCGCCGCCGTCGTCCCGCGAGTCATAGGCCACCTCGCCGGAGATGAGCACCGCCGCGGATCCGGCCAGAACGGGACCGAATTGAGCACCCACACCCGGATCAACGTGTCCCTGTGTCTGTCGTCGTCGGATGCGCCGCACCCAGCTCGTGGGAGCTCCAAACCCCACGCTGCACCTCTCCTGCATCCCCAGCCTGCACTTATCCCCGTGCTCGAGGCCGCCGCCATTGGGCCGCTCCTCTTACTTGAGCGTCCGTCGCTATGGACCTATCGTCCTCCTCCAGCCGAGGCCGTCGCGGGACCAGCCGTGACCTTCGTCGTGCGGCAACCACCGATGCATGCGACAGATGCGGTGGTCGGCGGGCAGAGTCGCGTGGTTGCGGCAGGAGCTTGTGGTCACGCGCAGCGGATGCGGCGGGGGAGGGGAGACCGGGAGAGGGGCGAGAGAGGTTGAGTGAGTGGAGAGGAGAGGAGAGGAAAGAGTACTGGGGGAGATAAGGTTGCGTTCCGTTCGGTGCCGAACGAAATAAACTTTTTTTTTGGAATTCCTAATTTTTTAGGCTTAGATTGGGTGCTGGTTGGGCCGTGCTGGATAGCTAATTTGGGCTTTGGATCGGCAACGTTTGCTCTATGAAAATAGATAGATAAATAAAGTATATATACCTCAAAAAAATAAATAATGTATATATATTAAACATGGTTCATAGCCTATATAAATAATTTAAAATGATTTAGGAAATTTTAGATGAGTACTTTTTTATATATGAACATTATTGTTGGTTGCTTTCCACGAGAGAAATGCAACATCTTTTTTAATAATATGAAAAAGCTGTTCTTTTTTACAAAATAAAACAGTTGTGTTAGTTTCACTTTTATTATTATTATACATTATATATGTTTATATGATGCAGTATAAAATAGCGTTTATATTTCATGAGAGATAGAAAGTGACGGATTCCGACATATACACTGATGTAACGATGACAAACCGGACTGAAACACCACGAGAGGAGGTGCATGTAGCTAATCATTCTTTGTATGTATGTTAAACATGATAATACAAAGTGTGTATTTTTTATATATTTTTTCTCAAATATAGGAGACATATATATGGATTTTGGAGATGCACAAAAAGAATCCATCGACAAGGGTTCTGAAGCGACGTCGTTGAAAGGGGTCGAAAATTCACGAGTTTTTTTACAACATAATGATGCAGAAACGGTGATATCTCATAACAAACCCAAAAAATGCCAATTTAAATGTTATCGCACAAGGTATTTTTCAATATTATTATCGATCTTTCCTTTGTCATATTACCTTTTGTATTCTACTAATTTGGCTCATTTTTGTATCATGTCGACAATCTATGTTTATACCCCTAGAGATATTACAGTCATCGTATCAATCATGTCTGCCCCCAAGAAAATCAAGTTCGTAGGCATCGCAAGTGAAGTGGACTTCAATTATTAATTAATTACTAGATCGGAAGCGCGCCAAGGCGCGCGTTGCCTGGCTCAGCACAGTGACCCCAGCGTCTAAACCCTCAACATAACAAAGCATTTAACCAAAAGAAATTAGAATAACCGCTTAGAATAAATGTGTTCAATATATATCACAAACACTACAAAGATCTATCAAGAGCAAGGTATAGTTTCTGCCCAAGATAACTGATTTTAGTATAGGGCATACAGATTAAATATGTACCAAAAGCGAACTATAGCTGTTGCCCAGGATAACCGCAATTTCACTACAGATCATAAGGGCAAAATTTGTACCAAAAGCTAGGCACAATGTTTGCCGAGGAAAACTGATTTGCATCAAATAGTACAAAACATAAAGACATAGATTCTATAAATATAGCCAGGCAATTCATATCAGCAAGTGTAAGAATAAGTGTTACAGGAGATCTTGTATCTGCTCATAAACACAATGAAATAACAGACAATTGGAAACGATGCTCTAGAAACATCAATATCTACGGTACTTTATAATTGATCATTATTGATAACTCTACTTCCTCTTTCCAAGTTCTGAGGCGAAGCTAATGCAATTAGTAGTGGACAATACTTGACAGACTTCATCATCCTAATGATAATATGGAAGCTCTATAGATAATATTAGAATTAGCTCATGAACTTAGCCACTATGCAAGCTATACAAAATTCAGATAGATGGCATGTTGAGATTGAAAACAAACCAGTAACACTGTGCCTGTAGAGAATAAGTAGAAAATATTGCACTTAACAACTAAGAGATCCAAATAAGTATGCAGCTAAACGAAGAAACTACCTGCAAGAAAAGATGATGTAGGTTAGGGCAACATATGATCCACTTGATACTTGAGCAGGAAAAGGATGGATACCTATGTACAACTGGAGTAACTTATCTCATACGATGCAACGGTAGTATTAAGAGAGGACTGTGTAATTTGCCTTCAAATTAACAATGTATGGGGATTATTTGGTTAACTAATTACAACCTCATGTCACTGAAATTACACTTTCTATATAATAAATTAATAATCCACACCCATATAGATAAATATGCAATTTTACATTCCCATGATTTAGCTACCTTTGGATCCTCAGATAGGAAGTACAATGAAGTATAGCTGAGGTCTTCACAGCCAAACTAAGAAGTACAATGACATAATAGAAATACAAAGCACAATAGGAACCATTGATTTCTGCTATGTGATGATTAACGGATCATCACATGAACTGTTAGCATGATTAGTTGTCTTGTTTGTGGGGTGAGAGTAAAAAATCAGAACCATGATTATCTAAGAAATTCATATGTTTCTTCAAACCATAAAGAAATTCATATGTTTCTTCAAACCATAATTAAATTCATATGATTTTTCAAGAATCAAACACTATTCTTCAAGATTGTTCACCTAAGATCTAGGAGAAGTGTACTCTAAACTGAGGCAAATTCAGGTGCCTAATTCGAAATTGTACTTCAAACCATACAAAATACCATTAAAGCTTTCAGGACAGAGATCTTTGTAAATCACCTTTTACATAGCACTGGTCTAGCTCTCTAAGCAAGTACTACTCTATGGTTCTGTTGGTGCATATACATCTAAGGAACATGAATTAAAGCAGTTTATTTCTATAGCATGGATCCTTTCATTTGAAGTAGAGATGCACATGAATTTTAGCTATTGCATGTGAGGATAGGCATTGGGCTTGGGGACGCAAGGTAAGGAAATACCTCAGGCTGTAGTGGATACGTCGGGTCACCGGTATCGATTTCGTGGCCTGGCCACAGACTATCCCCACCATGATCCGGGTGACCATTGTGAGCACCACAAGTACCTAGATGACAAGAGAGGTGGAGGGCCGGCCTGACCAACATGCAACAATAAGAAAACAATTTACTACATTTAGAATAAATTTAGAAAGAACCAAGAAGAATGAAAACCAGCAACAGTTGGCATTGCAAGGAAAGAAAATTCTGGTGATCATTTAAGAAACATGACACTCACATTTTAGTCAAATTCAACTTGGAAGAAGCTGAGAGCAATGGTTCCTAAAAGTGAAATGTCATACTCGCTAAGATTTGAATTGCCCAATAGGATCTATATTTCAATGGAACCAACGACCCTAATAACATTTCTTAAAACAACAATTATAAATGAAAAGATATCATTTCTCTGAAATGACAATTTAGAACCAAGATCTCAAAGATGTACAGTTTGGCTACACATTAGACCTGACGCTCAGAACTATGCAAGGAAAGTACACACTAAAAAAACCAAGCATCATAGAGCTTGGAGAGAAACATATATTTCTATGCAATGGGCGAGTACATAAGCAGAAACATGCAGTGTAGGACAACAAGCCTATGAAACAAATAAGTTGTCTCAACAATGACCTTGGCGACAAGAGGCTACGCTTGCCAGCATTCCTAGGAAAATATTTCTGATAAGTAATAAGGAGCATGTACATGTGCCTTTTGCCTCAGTGTATCTCCCTATCCTTACATAACTCTCATGATCATAAACAGGTTGATATTGGACTTATTCAGCATGCTGACCAAACCTTAATAAACACTACATTAACACATCTCATGTTGTAGTAGAGGCATTAGCAAACACACAAGTACGACACCAACTGCGACCAACACATCATGTAAACAGTAACCTGCAGGACCACCACAACAGGAGAGAAAATCAGAAACTACCTTGAATCCATGGTCGACAACAACGCTGCTCCTCCACTTTAGTGTGCTACAACCACTGCTGACCAAACCCCGCAACCTGGTCAATCTTGCACGATTGGCCATGGACAAGGAGGTCGTGGATGCTGCAACTGGCTCTTGTCTGATGCCCCACCTTCTCCAACTCCACCCTCACAAGAATTGAATGCTAGAAGAAATCGGTCAGTTCAAACTTGAGTCCCTCCAAAAATGGTTGTATGCTAAGATTATAGGATATCAGACCTTGAAAAAGCATGCCAACCACAAGCTTCACAGCAATATATAGACCTATAAAGGAGCTCAGGAGCCTGGAAATAGAAGAGGCTTTCATCATTATAGAACACATTGAGTAAGACAAGCAATCTATATATCTTTGATGTAGTTATTTTATCAAACCAAGTAACAAAGTAGCATTCCTGCTAAGTGCATGAAAACTAAGAGCCTGCTAAAAGTCATCCATGTTTACATTAGAAAATAGTTGCATCGAGATATCTTTTGGTGGGGTCACACAAGGAAAATATCAATACAAGACACAAAAACGGGTTAGAAAAACTCAGGTTACCTTCAATTGACCCAAGGAAACTACCATCAGAACAGTTCAACCGAACCACCATGATGAAGAACACTTCTGTTATTGTTTTAATGATATAGTAATTGATTGCTTTCTACTGACCTCCTTTAAAGGCAATTAGCCACTTCTCCGATGGAAGTCAAAATAGTGCCTATGCTTTTCTTCAGATGTGGCCTAATATCACACGATAAATGCTTTAAGCGTGCTCAAACAATTAGATAAGGCAAAGCGCTACTATAAATAACTAAAAACAAGAGGAAAATGAAATGCTAAGGAAAGGAAAAGTTCATTACCACACCCATCTGAAGGTTTGCAGCCTGAGTTCCAAGATACACAGATTGCATCAACCAACCCATCTTCAAGACAACAAACAGGACATATAGGGTTTACAATCTGTTCAAGAAAAAAACCTGCGATGAGCACCAGAGGAAGTGGAGAAGAGGCGGTAGCGATGACGCCAGGGACACAGAGAATGGGTTGTACGTCTTCCCCCATCTGTGCTGCAGTCCATGGAGGAGCAGATACGCGAGCCGCAACCTCCGCTCCTCCTGACGATGCAGGCACATGAACTCGACCGGGAAGCAGCGGCCCGAGCGAGGCTGAGCCTCTCCTGGCGATGGAGGAGATGGAGGGAGGGGCGGCGAGACAGGAAGGACGGGGAGCATGGCGAGCGGCGGCCTCTCCTGGCGATGGAGGAGAAGGAGGAAGGGGCGGCGAGACAGGAAGGGCGAGGAGCACGGCGAGCGGCAGCGGCGTGGCAAGGAGCACCGCGAGCGGCGGGCGGGAGAACTGGAACGGGACGATGCGGCGGCTAGATTTGGGATAGGAGAGGCGCGTCGGGCTTTTTATACTTGTTGATGAAATTCCAATAATGCCCTTGGCGGGGCACCAGAATAACATGCGTTGGTAGCCCAGTTTTAACATTGTTTCGATCTACAGTGCTCAGTTTTGATCCGACGAATGGGATCAACCGGGGGCTTGATCCGACGGTCCAAAATGTATCAAGAACCAGATCCAACGGCCAGGAAGCGCTAAAGTCTGAGGAGGCTGGGTTCCTCCCACTATGTATATTACGCAATGTCTGTGTTATATTGTATGACGTGTGAAATTTAACATGCATTGTTTTTATATAACTCTTGCAAAATATTTCAAGAGCCTGTGGCAACACACGGGCATTGTACTAGTTTCAAAATAGTTGACAGCTTATTTTCATTGATAGCTTATTTTCATTCTTCAAAGAATGTGCGGGAGATGGTAGAAAAAACATACTACACCGATGGCTCCGAATTAACTTACAAGGAGAAAGAAATCATCTGGTCGGATTTTGTATTGACATTGAGAATTACAATATCTACGATCAAACTCCTCAACATTATGGTCAATACGTGCCACTAGTGCATGTGTTGAACTACGGTAACTACCATGGAGATACCTTGGTAAGATTTTTTATTATTACGACATCTGTGCATCTTCTGCATACTTCTAAAACTTGTACATCATTGCTAACTATGAAATTATTACTATGTTTTTCAACAGATAATTCCAGATAATTGTGTGCCTCATTTGATGTATCAGAAAGGTAGCCTTAATGTTTCGAACATACAGCCAGGTCATCCTACGAATCTCAACTTTCCATACCAGATTTCTAAAAGAAGTGGAGACATGCAAATCAAAGGATGGAAAAAATGTATGGACAGTCGTAAGGAGGTTCTTGAAAATAAAAGGAAGCGAAGCGCAAGAATTGGAGACAGGATGATCTCCATTCTCCATAATGGAGAGTCAGGGTCTATATTGTTTTATGCTATTTTACCTTAAAGAGGGTATTTAGGTCCTTAGTTCAATCTAAGTCATGTTTAGGCATAGCAGTAGCAGTAGCACGGAGATAAGAGACGACACATCTCTCAATTATCTCCGAATGCAGTATTACTTTCGACAAACTCGCTACTCGCGGTCTCGAAACTTGTAATGTTCTAACTTTGTTCGGTCTTTTGAATTCGGAGACTAATATGATGAATTGTATTCGGAGACTAATCTTCTATTATATTTGATGAATCTGTTGTTTATATGTTGTGTTGTCTATATTCTGTGAAGTAATATATTTTATAACCTGTGCAAATATCAGAAAAGAAAAAAAATCCTAATATTCATACTAGTGGCACACCATACAGCATATTAGTGGCGCACTGCTATAAAAAATACTAGTGGTGCATTATCTGTTAGTGCGCCATTGTAACCCAGAGCACAAGTTAAATATGGCCCTCTGGGAGGCATACTAATGGCGCACCATGTGACTTACTAATGGCACACTGCCTGGTCCACCACTATAGTCTGGTATACTAATGGCGCACCAGGGGTGCGCCATTAGTATATGTTACTAGTGGCGTGATGATAGTGGCGCACCTATAGTGCGCCATTAATGGCCAAAACAGGTGCGCCACTAATAAGCCTTTTCCTAGTAGTACTCGTGGGCAGCCCGGGACTCTTCTGGTCCATCTCCAATACTCCGTGGGCTTCTTCTGGTTCAAAAATAAGTTCCGTGAAGTTTCAGGTTAATTGGACTCCGTTTGATTTTCCTTTTCTGCGATAATCTAAAACAAGGAAAAAAGAGATGCTGACACTGGGCTCTAGGTTAATAGGTTAGTCCCAAAAATCATATAAAATAGCATATATAAATGCATATAAAACATCCAAGGTTGATAATATAATAGCATGGAATAATCAAAAATTATAGATACGTTGGAGACGTATCATTGGCATGTCAAGGGGTCGAGGAGGGAGGCGCTGGCTACGCGTGCGTCGATGGCGAGCTCGCATAACTCTCGACCATGGCGAGGAGGGAGCGAGGGACAGGGTGAGGGGCGAATGGAGGGTCAGTGGGATCGGGACGGCTTCGCGGAGCCTATCCACGGCGTCGTGCTGGCGGGAAAAGGGCGGTCAGGCTGCTGCGTGGGGCGCTAGGCGTGCCCGTGCGTCGGGCATGTGCCTGGCGTCCTACTGGTGGGAGGTTGAAGACAGGGGAGCCCCTGGTGGGCTGGGCCACCAGCTGGGTCGTGTCAGGTAAGTTTCTGTTCCCCTTTTATTTCTCTTTTGTTTTTGTTTTTCTTATTTCTTTGCCACTTTTTAAAATTCAGACAAATTCAAACCAGTGCCAAACTTCTCTAAAATATTTGTGTTGTCATAATGGATCTAGCCAGATGCACATAAATTATTTCAGGGCATTTTGAATTTATATTATGAATATAAATCCAAACTCAAATAGAATATTGTTTTAAATTCAAAGCCCAAATAATTCCTTAAAATGTTCACTATTTTTGGTTTGGATCAAAACCCTTGCCAAAATTATCAAACATCAATGAAGGAATTTATGGAATCATTGAATGCAATTTTTAGGGTTCTTTTCCCTTTATTAAAAATTTTGAAGCTTCCAAATATTCCTCAATTCAAATTTCTTGAATTTAACATGATGCATGATGCTCACTGATGCAACTAATTACAAGCATTATTCTAGAGTTGTGACAGCTTGCCCAAATCGGAAGGGTGCAATGCAACGGCGGAGCTAGGAATTGTACACAATGGGGCCGAACATTGAACGAGACTCTAAAGACAACATGGTGTATCGAATATATATGACTTTTTCTAGAAAAAAAATTGATGTCGGTATAGCAGAATATGTGCTATTATTACTAAGAAATTGTTGGTAACATAGATATATCACATAGATAGCATGAAAGCAAAATGCATAATTAAATGGCGATGAACAGACAATTAACAGTTCGCATAGACCTTTCATCGTATTTAATCCAACAACAATTGATTTTTTAGGATGCTACGTTAGTAAAACGTCAGCCTATATAATTTACCTATATATATATATACACACACACACACACGGTCTATTCTGCTAATATTAGCAGAATAACTATTCTGCACACCACTTCGACACTGCACGCTCAACAGAAGCGCACTGCATCATTTTGACGACGAGCACTGCAATAGAGACTAGTGAACTTTTCGTCGGAAAAAACTGCACGCGTTATTTTTTCGGTACTGTTTTTGCTCTAATTTTTTAACCGTTTATCGGAATGAGGCGTGTAATATACCATTGAAAAGCTTTGGATTAGGCGCAACTTTGACATGTTGAACACTTTTCGAGATTCCACACGGTTTAAGAGCAGTTTTGCAAATAGTGTGGCAGATGATGAGTGGCAGCGAGCGTTTTTTCGTGTTTTTTCTAAACCGCTTATTGGAATGAAGCAAATGATACGCCGTTGGATAGATATCGTCGAGGCGCATCTTTTTCATATATAAATCTTTCTCTAATTCATTACGGTTTAAGAGCAGTTTCAAATTTACTAAATCGCGGAACTCTGTTTTTCAAATTTTTTGAAATTTTCGGGCACTGTTTTTGCTCCAGTTTTCTAACCGTTTGTTGAAACGAGACATATGATACGCCGTTGGAAAGCTATGGACAAGGCGCAACTTTGATATGTTGAAATGGTTTTGAGATTCCTTACGGTTTAAAGTTAATTTTGGAAATCGTGCGGCGGACGACGAGTGGCAGCGGTCGTTTTTCGCAAAAATTTTACAAACCAGCTGTCAAAATGATTCAAGTGATATCCCGTTGGAAAGATATTGACGATACGCAACTTTTTCATGTAGAACACTCTCTCTAATTCCTTACGGTTTAAAAGCAGTTTTAAATTTACCGAAATGCCGACACTGTTTTTCGCAACACCAAAATCGACGTGTGCACTGCATCAGACAAAAGAATGCGCTGCTTCGGAATGAAAACCGCACTGCATCACACATGCATACGAGCTTCTTGATTTCTTTTGTCTTTTTGTTAAAAAAGCGTTTCTTTTGCCCTTTTTTTCTAACAAGTGGACCGCAGGAACTGAACAAGGGAACTACATCTAATAAGAAGTGAACCTCATCAAGATGTTTTGGTTTCTGTTCACGAACACGATAGAGTGAATTAACATTTTTTCTATGGCGCCTTTGTAAGTGTCCTGCAATAGTTTTTATAAAAATCTTGCGTTTGTTTTCAGGTGAACTGAATACACCCAACATATACATTTCATACAAGAATTCATTCACATGGGCCAAAATAATATGAAAAAACACACACATACACACTAAACTACCATGGCGCAGTGCCGCCCGGCAGAACTGATCTGCCCACCCGCTCGCACTGACCTGCACGCACACACCGGTGACCTACTGCATCAGTGAGTCGACCGAACTGCATGGAGGCGGCACCCGAGCTGCACAAGGGGCAAAGTAACTCCATGAGACCTTTTGCGAGATGCTTCCCACGCACCACAGAATGCACACATGCACGGGCCGCACTGCATGGACGCGCCGGCGGACTGCAAGGAGGCGAGCTCACCCGAAGCAGCGTACACTACCTGCAAGCAAAAACTGCAATTTTTTGCAAGTGTACCACATCACTTGCGTGGCCGAGCTGCACGGTGATGGTCGCTGGACTGCAGAGGAGGCCATCGTACTGCATGTTCTCACTGTCCGCACTGCACATGCTCACCGTCCGCACTGCAGACACCTGCCATCGTACTGCACATGCTCACCGGAAAATGCTAGCTCAGGGAAATAATCCTGCAAATAACAGTTTCCGAAACTGCATGCCAGCGGGCCGCGAGCTGCCCTCTCTAGAGATGTGGGCTGCAGTAAAGTGAACTTCAGTGCACTGCTAGAAAAAGATGCAGAACGGATCCTACCGAAGTACACTGCCTCATGAGACGAACCACAAAACAGGGGGCAGTGATGTAGTTGAACACGCCCCCGCGCACGCCGGTGAGCCGATCTGCAAGTGGTGGAGTGCTGGACTGCGTGCCGCATCGGGCCGCACTGCAACAGGGCAAGCTGGAGAAGAAAGCCGTGGTGGGTCCAGGCGCGCCTCTGACACCCGAGGTGCTCGCGCAGATGGCCGGCGAGAGGGTGCTGATGGCTGTGCCAGGGCTCGTGGCGGCCGGAGCGGGTTCTTGCGAGCTGCCGCCCACGAGCCGCGGACTGCACAATCGCACGCGCTGCACTGCCACTTGTCCAACGCGCGTTGGGGAGGAGTCCACAGGGCCGCGTCGGAGGTCGAGATGTGGAGCACCCCTCCTCTTGCATGTGGCACCAGGACGGCACAGGGGGCCGTCGCAGCCTGTCTCCGGCGATGGGTCAACCCGGGCTGGATCTGGCGCCGGGGCGTTGCGGGGGGCTCGCCGCACCTTGGATTCGGCACCAGGGTGGCCTCGATCGGCCGCCGCGACCTGGATCCGGCGACGGGAAGTCGCGGGGCAGCGCCGGGCGGGAGGAGTAAGTGGGGCGGCGTTGGGCGGGAGGAGGAGTAGGCGGGGTGGCTCCGGGCGGGAGGAGGAGTAGGAAGAAGGTGGATCATGGGTGGGGAGGGGAGGCGCACTGGCTGGCAGTGGGAGGAGGCAGTGGGGCGGGGTGGGGGAATCGTGCGAGAGAGGTGGAGGTTGACCGGTAGAAGGTGGATTAAGTGGGGAAGGGGTTCGGTTCGTTGGTCTTAGCAGTGCGAAAGTGTTATCAGAATAAGGGGTAAGTATTATTAAAATAAGATCTTAAGGGATGTTATTATAATAGACCCACTCGTTGAACACACGCCTATTCCGGGTCTCAACCTCCAGGCCTGTTAATTAGCGCTAATGAGTCAATGCCTAACAGACTAATATATACCTGTACATCAATTTTTTGGGTGCTCTCCCTCTAATCCATACCTGTACATCAATTTTTTTGGGTGCTCTCCCTCTAATCCTGTCATCCAGATCACACGATTGACATGTTCATCTCCCATGGCGACGACGCCGCCAGCGAGGACGAGATATACATGTAGAAGCGGCAGTGGCAGCCATGCTTTGCACTTGTGGCCGGCTGGCCGCGACTCCAAGTCCTTTTCAAATCGTCACTGCCACCGTCCATTGACCGGAAAATATGATGATGGCCGATCGGAAAAATCATGAGATGCCGTACGAGGCCCGGTTGCTTTTGATAGTTTGGAGGATCAGGGGTCATCAATCTACTCTGAAACTTCCTATTTTCATATATAGTAATGTGCATCTGCTTATTCATTCATAGTAATCTTGTTTCTTTGATTGTAGATCTGACAAAGAGCCAACATGTTGTCCCTTCCAGGATTTTGGTCACACCTGCCATCACGGGGTCGCACCCCGAGTAATTCATAATAGACGTGTATACGTACAAGAGGATGTTCACTAATTTAATTTCTTTCGGATGTACTCATTTGTATTAAGGTGAATTGTTTGAGTATATTTGTTTTGTAATATGACTAAGAAGTATATCTGATTTTTCTATTGAGGTCTTGCACCAAATTTCTACTGGATACTCCCTTTCATGACCACTGTAGTCAGATATGGGTCAATCTGTACATTAAGATACTTGTGAAAAGCAACAGTATATACTTATCTTAACAAAAAAGAAAAATATATACTCCTTAGGGACGGAGTAGTATATACTCCCTTTTTTTACATGATATACTCCCTTAATTGCCAAGCAGTATATATAGTCCTTCGGAAGTATATACCCACATGGAGCTAAGCAGTACATACTCCTTTAATATATTTTTTGCGAAAGGTACATACTCCTTTAATTGCCAAAGTATACCCTTATACAATTTCTATATACCCCCAATGCAATCTTAAGCATAAGCAGTATATACCATTCTACAAAAAGAATGGTATATACTCATAATTACAAAAGTGGTTATACCTGTTGAGTTCCAAAAGTGGTACATACTCAAAAATAATAATATGATATGAACTAAGTTTGAATTTGTAAGTTGCATATACCTTAGTCCTTGCAGCGCATACCCAGTTTTTTTGGGACAACCTCAGTTTGCACGTACTTCTCATATTCACCACAAACCAATATACACTACCTCCGTTCTGCCAACCAAATGATGTAGTATTTCCTAACCGTGGCAAGCAAAATCATGTGCATGTATAATGTGGAGAGAAAAAAACCAATAAAAAAGGAAAATAAAAACTCATACGTGCATGTTGTGCTAAAAAAACTGAAACTACCTGATCCTATCCCGCTTATTTCAAAAAAAAAACCTGATCCTATCCCTTGTTTCTTGGGAGGAGTTGCCGAGCTGAGTACGTCCATGCATAAAAATCATTCAATGAATATTAAACTGATTATCTTTTCATAGATTGTTAGCAGTTCGTTACACCCATTAAGAGGTAGGAGTATGTACTCCTGGGAGTACGGAAGAGGAATAGTTATTCTTCACCCCCTCTCTATTTTGACATCAATGCACCGTATTTTTACGTTTCGTAAATTATGTCTTATTTCATACATAAAAAGAAAACGTAAGAAAATATGTACTCGTTGTAAAAAATATTTTATGTTACGTAAAATTACGAATATAAAAACATAGTGTAAAACATACATAAAATGTGATTTTTCTGGTCTTATAACCTACATTTTTGTTTTTTTATACAAAATTTTACATATTGAATCAATATGCATGTAACTATTTATATTCTAAACGTAATTTATTTAGAAAGCGATCGTAAGATTACATCGGGTGAAGAATAACTTATTTTGCACCCTGCGTGATAAATAGTAACACTATATATGTATATATATATATATATATATATATATATATATATATATATATTGTAAACAAAGTAACCAAGAGACATTTGTAAATTACAGCAGGAAAAATTGCCTTGTCCTTGTGTATTTTTGCCCTCACCTTATGTATTTTGCCTCTTCCGACATTGTCTTGGAAGTGTAGATTAGTGGCAGAGGAGAAGCCGCACGAATCCAAAAATAAACAAGGGGTGGCTAGTGTGTGTGTGCCTGAAGCAATTGAAGATACAGTGAAACATACTATTCACTTTTACTACTCAACTGGATCTTCTGTGGGTACTCTATTTCACAAAAATGCTGTTCGGAGAGGGACATAGGTGAGGCCACATAGCTCTTTACGTCAATAATACGGGGTCTTTACAAAATTTCTGAATGTTGGGGGGGGGGGGGGGGGGGGGGGGGGGGGGGGGGGGGGGGGCTGGTCGCCCCCTGGATCCGCCGTTGGTGCAATGTGATCATGGTAGTCGTCGATCGATTGATCAAGTTCGCCCACTTCGTTCCGCTCAGCCACCCCTTCAACACCACAAGGTGCCGCGCATATTCTGTGACAACGTTGTTAAGCTACATGGAGTCCCCACTCCATCGTCCCAAATCGCAATCGTGTGTTCACCAAAGCGCTCTAGTGTGAACCGTTTGTGGCGGCGGGCACGAAGTTGTTGTATTCGATGGCTTACCATCTCCCGGTGGACGACCAAAGTGAGTGGGTGAATTGGTGCATGGAAATGCACCTCCGATGTGTGTTCCATGACGCTCCTCAATGCCAGTGCTAGTGGCCATCGATGGCGGAGTTTTGGTACAATTCTTTCTTCCACTCGTGATTAATTGCACTCCCTTCAAAAGCTTTTTATGGTGTTGAGACCAACCTCGGGGGCATGGCGCTCTGGGATGACAAGGTGGCTCTAGTCCTCAACACTGAGCACTAGGACTGGGGCATGGACATTATGGTCCTTCGGGAGCAACTCCTCCGTGCCCAGCGTTGTTTCAAGAAGAAAGTTGGTCCCCCATCGGACTGAGTGCAATTTCAAAGTGGGGCGACCCTATGCTGCTGAAGCCCAAACCATACACACAATCCTCTGTCATCGTTGCCCATACGCCAAGCTCGCGTTACGGGCCCTTCATGATCAAAAGACAAGATTGGCTCCTCTCCTACGAATTGACCCTACCGCTGGACAGCCACATCCATGATGTCTTTCATGTTTTGCAGCTCAAGCTATTCACCCCCAACTACACTATGGTCTTCGTCGAGCTGCCACAGCCACCGGACCTAATGACAAGCGACAACGAGCAAGTAGAGCGCTGCATGGTTAAGCACGGCGACAAGGCCCTCGTCCAGCTCCACGCACGCTAGTCATCTTCTCCAACCATAACCACTACTTGGGAGGACTACGACACACTGGGGCGACGCTTCACGCTTCCCTACTGCAACAATCAGGCAAGATGGGAGCACAGCGTCATGTGAAGCTCATTCTGAAGAAGACCAGAGTGTCACACCCGCATCCTCTGATGATTTGGTGGACTAGAGTTGACCAGGGTACCCGGTGTGGCATGTCAGCATGGTCCCATGGCCCAAGCTTGCATGTGTATTTATTATCTAAGGCTGGTCACAATGGGCAAGAACATAGTCTAGTAACTTACACACTTTCCTAGACTATGTTACTACCTCCACAGTGGGTAGGAACATCTATGTAGTGTCATGCAACAATGTATTTATTAGGTTCTAGACTCATTGTTTCTTGGAGTGTGTGATGTTCCGGTAACTTAGCTAGTTACCACAAGCACCTCTCTCTTCATTAAATATGTGACACATAAGCAAAGTTGTATTGGAGTGTGTGATGTTACTCCTAAGTTCCTCCCCATTGTGACCAGCCTAAGTGTGCTCCTGCATGAGGCTGGTCATAGTAGGAGGTAACTTAGACAGTTAGACCACTAACATGCATATGTTACTACCGAAAATGCTCTTTAGAGCTCGGGCTCCATGGAGCCCGAGTTTGACTTAGGTCAAAATTCAAATTTCACATTTCAAAAAAAATTGAAAAAAATTACACACATACTTAGAGACATAAAGCATATGTGTGTAAATTTTCAGGATGAAACACTTTAAAATGAGTGCTACACAAAAAGAACAAATCTGAGGCTTTTTAGTAGAGCACTATTCATTCTCAAAGTCCATGAATTTGTCTTTTTTGCACAGATTGCATTTTAGGGTATTTCATCCTCAAATTTTACATACATACACATAACATCCTTGTTTACTTGTATGATTTTTTTCAGATTTTTTTGAAATTGAAAAATGCAAATTTTGAATTTTTCAAAAAATCCGGCCTCCATGGAGGCCGAGTTCCAAAACGCCCTACTCTGTTACTACGTACTATATATTATCACTCCCTCCCTCTAAAAAAATTATCACTCCCTCCGATCCATATTATTTGTATTAGATTTGTCTAGACTTGACAAATCTAATACAAGTAATATGGATCGAAGGGAGTATCTTCATAGTGGGTAGTAACATATGTGTGGTACCATGCATGTCTTCATTTATTTACATGTAGACTCATTTTTCTTTGAGGTGCGTTTATGTTACACAAACATATATCTTCAATTCACACGTCCTTTACTATTTTCCACATAAGCATTATGTTACTAAGTTACTCCCAATATGACCGGCCTGAGTGAGCGGCACCTCAACTGTCATGTACCTCACCTTCTTTATCTGCAAGGAAATCTCACATGCTCCCCCTTTTTCCCTTCGTTTAGTCCTTTCTCTATAGGTCGGATCATTACAAAGTGGTGACAACATCGCATCTCCGCGTTCCTCCCCCCACGATGAAAGAATCTTCCCGATAAATCTCTTGTTCCTCCCGCCTCCCCTCGTCTCCTCCTCATGCAAACTCTGAAGTTCTCATATTCCGGCCTAGTGATGGCGGTGACTTGCGACAGCGATGATGACATCGAGGCATAGTTTTCTCTCTGTAGTGAGCCCCTACTTGTCCGCTTTATTCTGCCCCTCCCATGACACGATTGTCTAGGTTTAGGGTTCATGCAATAGGAGGAGGCCAGCCATGAGCAAGTTTTTCTAACCTTCCATGTGCAAGGAGAAGGTTTTACGGCTGGAAGACATGTGCTTGAGGTAGATAGTCAGCTGGATCTTGATCCATGTTGTTCTTGAGTAAGCTAATAGTTGATTTTGGTCTCTTTCTTCTTTTTCGGCAAAGCGTACTAGACCTTGCGTGTCCGTTCGATTTTGATCTGTCATCTTGTACTCCCTTCATTTCCTTATACAAGGCCACTATCAAAAATACATTTTGCATCAACACAAGGCCACCAACAGTAACCGAGACAAAAATTAATGATGTTTTCTCGTGCTAGCAATTTTTTAATACTTACATGCATGTAGTCATAATGACACTCAACTACTCCCTTCCCGTTCATTCGTTGCATGCTTATGGCGTATTAATGATCCCAGCGAGAGAGAAAATTGACTTGCAAAGCAGTCATTAAATTTTATCTTGTTCCTATAATATGAGTTTGTGGCCTTGTATAAAGGAATGGAGGGAGTATATAGGTTGATTTCTTTTCTTTTTGTTACATGTACAACCAAAAAAGACACAGATACGTCCCAGATTCGGTGTGTCCGTTTCAAATACCATATTCAATACAGAGACACTGGACCAATAATCCTAGATAACTATATCTATACCTAATAATAAAGTCATTAGTGCTTCTGGCGGTATATTGCATAAATTGCCCCCAAAGTTGCAAAATATTACCCATGGGTGCCAGCTATAAGTGACAAAAATATATTTCACACATGGGCATTCCCGCCTAGGCTGGCCCATGGAGTACGGACCTCCTATACCGCGCTCTGCGTGCTGGATGAAGACGCGACGCACCCTTTTGGGCCGGCCCATGTGTGAGCGGCCTGTTTTTAAATTTATTTTTCCATTTTCATCTTTTTCTCCTTTAAATAATTTGGTACTTCAAAAAAGTTCCAAAAAATTAATAAATAAAATGTTCAATAAATCATAACATGTTTGTGGATTCAAAAAATGTTCGCAATTTTGAAAATAATTGTTTGGGAATCAAATAATGTTCATGATTTTTTTTAAATTTCATGCATTAAAAAATGTAATGAAATTGAAAAAATGTTTGCCAAAATGTTATGGGTGATGCAGCAAAATGTTGTAAGGCCTTTGGAGATTATGTTTTTTTTCTCCTGTTTGCAACGCATGGGCCCTTTTGCTAGTCATATTCGATACAGAGACACGTGGACCAGTAATCCTAAATGCACGAACCTACTATTGGGCTTTTACGGATTTTCCTCTAACAATCCCCCCCCCCCCCCCCCCCCCCCCCCACATCCCAAATTTCAGCCAGGGTGGGGGCCATCCTCCCTCCTTCTCCAATCCTAATTGCACACGTTTGTTAGTCCGTTAATCCCGTCATAGATCCCTTCGTGCATTGCTCCACGCACACCTAAGGCGCCCGTTTCAAGCCATAGCCTGAAGCGCCCCTGTGCGGTGCCAACTAGTCAGACGCCGATTTGTCCTTTTCTTTCCATATACATGTCTATACCCATTTGGCTAGCTTGTTTGATCCATGGTGTCATATATGTTAGGAAGCGAAACTTCTATTTTCGTTTAATGCATGCCAAAGCAGAGCTCCTGGTGTTCACGTCAAAAAATATGTTAGGAAGCAAAGGGACCAACACGTTGATCAACAGAGCATTGTGTTATAATACACGGATACAAACAATACAAATAAATGTGATAGCAGTGTAGCATGGTTTTTCAGAATGTGAAATCTCAAAGTTTCAGCTTACAAGAGAATGCTTCATGTTTCAGAGATTTGAGTCTTATTACACAATTTAAGTGAAGAATTCTAAAAGTTAGCTAGCTCGACTATAAGTTTCTGGCCAAGTAGCACTGTCTTCTTGAACCCAAAGCATCTGTGGACATGGGAACAAATAAACAGTTGAAAGAAAATGGGACAAAAGTTTTTTCCGGAAACAGGAATGTGACATCTCAAAATTTCATATTACAACAGAATACTCCGTGTTTCAAAAATTTGAGTACTATCACACAGTTTAAGAATTCTAAAAGTTGGGATTTGAGAAAATCCTGCTACTCCTATAAAAATAGTTGAGATCATGCAGCAAGGCATGGGGCAGGTTAATAGGTGTTATTTTTCTTTCTCTCCCCCTTCCTTTCTATTTTGCGAGGAGGTAATAATTGTTTCTTAATACTTATTCCGAGGGACAAACTTCTATATCTAGTGAAAAGTATCATGATACAATTCAACATAGCAAGGGGAATACTGGAACTTGACAAAAGGTACCTACAATGGCCTTCAACAACTTTTGCCATGTTACAACTTACAACCAGGAGCATTCTCAAATGTCTTAGTTCATCACTCTCCAAGGACAACATATAATCCAATGCTGCCATCTGGAAAACCCATAGTCCTGAAGGCAGTAATGTCGCTTTTCTTACATGATCAACACCAATAACAGATAAATATTATATAAATAAAAGACGTGATAATCATACAGTACTGTGTTGAAGATGCTGAACTAACGACCTTGGGATAAGCTGAGGTCAATGCAACCATTCTTCTTTGTCCACCATATATTTCACCATCAATGTCGAGTGCCTTCAATACCAACGCAATCTCCTCCGGTGTTAATGGACAGAGCCCGCCATTCATCTTCACATTGGAGTCGATCACTTTCTCTTTCCACCATGGCTAAGTGTATCTTCCAAGTTCAAGGCACAATTCATCTGTAAACTGAAGGTCTGAAACATCTTGAGAAAATTTGGATGCGATGCCATACCTCATCCTTCTGAACTCCTCAGCCTCCTCGTTGGTGCGAGCCTGCAACCATGTGTAAACCAAGAGAAGGCAAGCATGTCCATCTCATACCCCAAAAGGAGACCACAAAGGGTCCGTTCTGACGAAGAATTTGAACCACACACCTTCCAAGCTCTTCTAAGTAAGGGCTAAATCTCAATGTATCAAAATTGACACGGCGCCTCAGTTTCTGAATCTACATGGGTAGGCCATTATTTGCACGCCCGGCATCTGTTTTATTCAGATGAAGGACCTTGTACTTCTTCATGCGGTTTTCCCAAAACTTACTACTTACAGTCTTTATCTGGGTATGCATATGATCTAGATACATCACGAGAAATGAAGAGGTGCAAAGAAACATGATTATGGTAATAGGATATATCAGACAAACTGACGGGCGGCATGGAGCGAAGATATCCCCATTCAACTCTCCTTAATTTTCAGCCTTGGAGGCAGCTCTTTCAGTATCAGGACCTCATCTCCCAATGATGCTATGAAGTAGTCCACATCAAATATATCTCGGAACTCACTGTAGGCAGAGCAACAGAAAATAATAAGGCAGAAGCTATCCTTAATTGAATTGTTAAGAATTGCAGTGACTACAGAAAGAAATGCTGACCTAGAATCAGCCCAAAATAATGTTTTGTCCAACTTGATGACTGTGACATTCAAGTATCTCGCAGCCATCGCCATATCACACATCTGATTTAACAGTGGAACATTGATGGTTCAGCATTAGTATTTGAACAGCAGCGGTGGCTCAGAAATATAGACAGCGCAGTAGATGCATTGTGATCGTCACAAGCTGTACTTACAGCAGCGGCGCGCATCTGGTTGAGACCGCCATTGCAGGACACCAACAGATGGCCATTGTTCTTGTAGATTCCTGAAAATAGAACCGATAAGAAAGATCAAATGGCGGTAGAGACCGCAACAGGTTAACACGGAATCCTTGGACCAAATCGACCCGACATGAACTGATCGATCCAAAAAATAGGTGCTAAACCAACCAAAAGCTCGCAGGGAAGGCGACGAATGGAAAGGGGGAGGCACTAATGGAAGCCCAAATATTCCTGAGCAAAGAAGGAAGGGAAGCCGCCTGATTCGCAGGTATTCCTAACCAAAGGAAGGGAAGAAGATGGGATCAAAAGAAGCAGGAATTGACCGTCTATTCCCTCAAGTGAGCCTCCTCCCTCCCAAGCGAACGGCCAGAGTCCTTCCCGAGCGCCACAGGTAGGGTTCCTAGCCGCCGCCGTCGGCACTTTCTTCTCTAGCAGTGTGACTCATTGCCTGGTAGATTAATTAAGAACTGTAGTGCTGGTGTGGCGCTGGTTTCGGCCGGTCACCTCGCCAACCGTCTGATCGGGACACAGGGGACAGAGCAGCCGTTCGATCGAACCCCATCGTCGTCCTCCTTTGTCAATCTCTCCTCGAAAAAAGCTGCTTCCGCTCGGCCGTTCCTCGCGGCAGCACGCGGCGACGAAGGAAGAGAAGGCCGGTCGGCGAACTCCGGTGAGAGACCTCGCCGGCGCGAACCAGCAGCCGCCCTCAGATGCAGCCCTCGCGTCCTGCTTTTTAGTTCTTCAGAGTATGCTAGGGTCTTTGTTCTTTAAAAAATATGGAAGTATACTACTACTATATATTTTTATTTTTATTTGCAAGACCATATGCTAGTGTTTTCCTATTATCCATGCCTTTAATTAAATGATGTTTGTTTTTAAAATTTATTCTGAACTTGGACCCGTGTATCAGTCACTTGTTCTATGCAAAATATTGGTAAATAGTTTCTTGTTTGAGGTTTTGAAGTTATGTTGATGCAGTGTATTGTTTGTGAACAAAACGTCAAGCATCCAGGTTTATTGTTTGTTTCTTTTTTCTTTTAGCTATACAAAAATTTTATGTAAAAATTGTTCTGTTGAACTTTGGATGTCAACTTCACATATGCTATTATTATTTTTCCAAAAAAATGATGATTTATGCTTTATACAGGAACCATTTCAATCTACTATCAAGGATAGGCATATCAAGCAGCTTTGGACTAACTGGTTCTCCAGTTCACTCGGACACAATATTTGACTAGGCATGTTGGTTTTCATTCAGCATCACTTACTTTAAAGCAATCAATTGAGAGCTGGTATGTTGAAGCTTGGACTCCTATTAACAGGAGCCATTTTCAATCTACTATCAAGGATAGACATCTCGCTTACAAAATCTGAGCTGAGAATATATAATACCTTGGTTTGGTTTTTTTTCGAAAAGGGGGATACCCCGGCCTCTGCATCAGATCGATGTATACGGCCATCTTATTAAACCAAATAAGTTCCAACAAGGTCTCAAAGTCTCCTACTGAAAAGTGAACAAAGCTCACACAGAGCCAACATGGGCTAGAAACACAGACTAGCCATATAAAAGACGCCACAACCGGCTGGCTGAAAAAGAGATAGGTAAACTAATTGCCTATCCTATTACATGATCGCCATCCAAACCGGTTGAAGATATCCCGAGCTACCATCTCCTAGCGGATATTTGATTTCAAGATCTTATTAATACTTTGGTTTGGTAATATTTGATTTCAAGATCTTATTAATACTTATCCATTCTATAAATACTTCTATATATCTTTCTGCTTGTGTACCATGTCCTACTAGCATCTACTCCCTCCGTCTGAAAATACTTGTCATTAAAATGGATAAAGAGAGGGCATTCAAAGTTCAGAACATTGGATCACAATTAACATACATTGTAGCTATAGGTTTCTGTATCTCCACGTCGAAAATTAGTTATGTTCTGCTCATAGGTGCTTTAATTTACTCTATTTTTGTTGGTCAACTTTTATCTAAGTAAGCTTAGGTTGTCTTACAGGCATACATTGTTTAGGAAAACGTTAACCGGTAACGATCGGTCGGTCGACTGGGGAAACAATCTTCCAGAGCAATGGTACCCAATACTTCCATTCTCCGATTGTTCTCTCCTCACGTCGCAATCCGCCACTGGACCTCGACATCAGCCTACAGAGTGGCTCATACTTCTTCCTCATCCCAGATCGGCAGCTTCCTTTCTAAGAAGGTCTATACGCTGCCGCCTTGGGCTTCAGACCTCTCCATCATCCCATCCCACAACTACACCCTCAGCCAAGTAAGCTTTGCTATCTCTACTTGGACTGATTAGTATGCAGATTTCAATTAGTTTAAACTTTAAAGTAACAAAAGAATGTGGAATGGTTAAGTCTAATGCATTTCCTTTTTTGTAACCAAAACAGTTTCCAACTCCAATTCACAAGTGGAACCTCCCCAATTTGCCAAGAGGCACCGAAGTATGGATCAAGGTGAAACACAAGAAGCACTACTTTGTTCAATTTCCAAAATTTGGGGTACTTCATGGTTACCTCGTTAGTACTATTAGCATTTCAATTCTGATGTGGAAATTTTTGGGAGACTGTAGCGGGATGATCTCGCTGGCATGGAACTGAGCGGCAATAAAGTTCGGAAGCTCGAATTTCTGATGGCAGATGCCGTCACACAGGGTGCCGATTGTGTTATCACTATCAGTGGTATCCAGAGCAACCATTGCCGAGCAACTGCCGTGGCTGCCAAGTATGTTAATCTCGATTGCTATCTGGTACTTGTTACCTCCAAGGTAAGTTATGTTCTTGTGAGGTGAAAATGATCAAATGCTTCTGTGGAAATGCATTTCTTTTTTACTTGGTTTTGGTGGGATGTTTTCAGCTTCTTGTGGATGAAGATCCTGGTTTGGTTGGTAATCTCCTTGTCGAGAGATTATTGGGAGCGCACATTGACCTTGTCTCAAAAAGAGATTTTGTTATAATTGGGGGTGTGGTATGCTCTCCTCTGTGATGCGTTATGTTGTGGTGGTTTGTGGTTTTCATAGTTGTGTTTGATATGTTGCCAAATCCTTGTCCATAAACGAGTCTCACTCATTATTCATGCTTAATAAGATATGTTTTTATTTGTTAAAAGATAACCATATTAAATAGCATGTGTTTTGTTATTGTTTCAGATCATAATACTTAGTACTATCATTTTTTTGTCCTTTGAATTTTTTGATGTTATATATTGTCTATTCTTTTGATACATGTAGTACAACTTTTTGCATCGGTTCCCTTCATAACCTCAGTGATTAGTTCTTCCTACACCTCGAATTATTTGTTATGTTGTACCTCTTGTATTGCTCAAGAAGTTCTCCAATCACGTAAGTATTTATTTGTTATAGGCTTTAACTGACATGCTAAAAAAGAGGCTTTTGGAAAATGGACGGAAGCCATATGTGATTTCTGGTGGTGGATCCAACTCATTGGGAGATTGGTACGGTCTTATATGTGATGATAGCTGCTACGTACAATTTTCTTCTCTTACATTCCTGCTTATTGAAGGAAATATGCCCTAGAGGCAATAATAAAGTTATTATTTATTTCCTTATATCATGATAAATGTTTATTATTCATGCTAGAATTGTATTAACCGGAAACATAATACATGTGTGAATACATAGACAAACAAAGTGTCACTAGTATGCCTCTACTTGACTAGCTCGTTAATCAAAGATGGTTATGTTTCCTAACCATGAACAAAGTGTTGTTATTTGATTAACGAGGTCACATCATTAGTTGAATGATCTGATTGACATGACCCATTCCATTAGCTTAGCACCCGATCGTTTAGTATGTTGCTATTGCTTTCTTCATGACTTATACATGTTCCTATAACTATGAGATTATGCAACTCCCGTTTACCGGAGGAACACTTTGGGTACTACCAAACGTCACAACGTAACTGGGTGATTATAAAGGAGTACTACAGGTATCTCCGAAGGTACATGTTGGGTTGGCGTATTTTGAGATTAGGTTTTGTCACTCCGAATGTCGGAGAGGTGTCTCTAGGCCCTCTCGGTAATGCACATCACATAAGCCTTGCAAGCATTGCAACTAATAAGTTAGTTGCGGGATGATGTATTACGGAACGAGTAAAGAGACTTGCCGGTAACAAGATTGAACTAGGTATTGGATACCGATGATCGAATCTCGGGCAAGTAACATACCGATGACAAAGGGAACAACGTATGTTGTTATGCGGTCTGACCGATAAAGATCTTCGTTGAATATGTAGGAGCCAATATGGGCATCCAGGTCCCGCTATTGGTTATTGACCGGAGATGTGTCTCAGTCATGTCTACATTATTCTCGAACCGTAGGGTCCGCACGCTTAACGTTACGATGACAGTTATTATGAGTTTATGCATTTTGATGTACCGAAGTTAGTTCGGAGTCCCGGATGTGATCACAGACATGACGAGGAGTCTCGAAATGGTCGAGACATAAAGATTGATATATTGGAAGCCTATATTTGGACATCGGAAGTGTTCCGGGTGAAATCGGGATTTTACCGGAGTACCGGGAGGTTACCGGAACCCCCCGGGAGCCATATGGGCCTTAATGGGCTTTAGTGGAAAGGAGAAAGGGGCAGCCCAAGATGGCCGCGCGCCTCCCTCCTCCCCTAGTCCTATTAGGACTAGGAGAGGTGGCCGGCCCCCCTCTCTCTCTTTCCCCCTCGGGGAATCCTAGTCCAACTAGGATTGGGGGGAGTCCTACTCCCGATAGGAGTAGGACTCCTCCTGCGCCCTCCTCCTGGCCGGCGGCCCCCTCCCCCTTGGCTCCTTTATATACGGAGGCAGGGGGCACCTCTAGACACACAAGTTGATCCACGTGATCGTTCCTTAGCCATGTGCGGTGCCCCCTGCCACCATATTCCACCTCGGTCATATCGTTGTAGTGCTTAGGCGAAGCCCTGCGTCGGTAGAACATCAAGATCGTTACCACACCGTCGTGCTGACGGAACTCCTCCCCGACGCTTTGCTGGATCGGAGCCCGGGGACCGTCATCGAGCTGTACGTGTGCTAAGAACTCGGAGGTGCCGGAGTAATGGTGCTTGGATCGGTCGGATCGTGAAGACGTACGACTACTTCCTCTACGTTGTGTCAACGCTTCCGCAGTCGGTCTGCGTGGGTACGTAGACTACACTCTCCCCTCTCGTTGCTGTGCATCACCATGATCTTGCGTGTGCGTAGGAATTTTTTTTGAAATTACTACGAAACCCAACAGTGGCATCCGAGCCTAGGTTTTATATGTTGATGTTATATGCACGAGTAGAACACAAGTGAGTTGTGGGCGATATAAGTCATACTGCCTACCAGCATGTCATACTTTGGTTCGGCGGCATTGTTGGACGAGACGACCCGGACCAACATTACGCGTACGCTTACGTGAGACCAGTTCCCCCGACGTGCTTTGCACATAGGTGGCTTGCGGGCGACTGTCTCTCCAACTTTAGTTGGACCAAGTATGGCTACGCCCGGTCCTTGCGAAGGTTAAAACGGAGTCTATTTGACAAACTATCGTTGTGGTTTTGATGCGTAGGTGAGATTGGTTCTTGCTTAAGCCCGTAGCAGCCACGTAAAACTTGCAACAACAAAGTAGAGGACGTCTAACTTGTTTTTGCAGGGCATGTTGTGATGTGATATGGTCAAGGCATGATGCTGAATTTTATTGTATGAGATGATCATGTTTTGTAACCGAGTTATCGGCAACCGGCAGGAGCCATATGGTTGTCGCTTTATTGTATGCAATGCAATCGCGATGTAATGCTTTACTTTATCACTAAACGGTAGCGATAGTCGTGGAAGCACAAGCTTGGCGAGACGACAACGATGCTACGATGGAGATCAAGGTGTTACGCCGATGACGATGGTGATCACGATGGTGCTTCGGAGATGGAGATCATAAGCACAAGATGATGATGGCCATATCATATCACTTATATTGATTGCATGTGATGTTTATCTTTTTATGCATCTTATCTTGTTTTGATTGACGGTAGCATTATAAGATGATCTCTCACTAAATTATCAAGAAGTGTTCTCCCTGAGTATGCACCGTTGCCAAAGTTCGTCGTGCCTAGACACCACGTGATGATCGGGTGTGATAGGCTCTACGTCCATCTACAACGGGTGTAAGCCAGTTTTGCACACGCAGAATACTCAGGTTTAACTTGACGAGCCTAGCATATGCAGATATGGCCTCGGAACACGGAGACCGAAAGGTCGAGCGTGAATCATATAGTAGATATGATCAACATAAAACGATGTTCACCATTGAAAACTACTCCATCTCACGTGATGATCGGTTATGGTTTAGTTGATTTGGATCACGTGATCACTTAGAGGATTAGAGGGATGTCTATCTAAGTGGGAGTTCTTAAGTAATTTGATTAATTGAACTTAAAATTATCATGAACTTAGTACCTGATAGTTTCTTGCTTGTTTATGTTGATTGTAGATAGATGGCTCGTGCTGTTGTTCCATTGAATTTTAATGCGTTCCTTGAGAAAGCAAAGTTGAAAGGTGATGGTAGCAATTACACGGACTGGGTCCGTAACTTGAGGATTATCCTCATTGCTGCTCAGAAGAATTACGTCCTGGAAGCACCGCTGGGTGCCAGACCTGCTGCTGGAGCAACACCAGATGTTATGAACGTCTGGCAGAGCAAAGCTGATGACTACTCGATAGTTCAGTGTGCCATGCTTTACGGCTTAGAATCGGGACTTCAACGACGTTTTGAATGTCATGGAGCATATGAGATGTTCCAGGAGTTGAAGTTAATATTTCAAGCAAATGCCCGGATTGAGAGATATGAAGTCTCCAATAAGTTCTATAGCTGCAAGATGGAGGAGAACAGTTCTGTCAGTGAGCATATACTCAAAATGTCTGGGTATAATAATCACTTGATTCAGATGGGAGTTAATCTTCCAGATGATTGCGTCATTGACAAAATTCTCCAATCACTGCCACCAAGCTACAAGAGCTTCGTGAGGAACTATAATATGCAAGGGATGAATAAGACTATTCCCGAGCTCTTCGCGATGCTGAAAGCTGCGGAGGTAGAAATCAAGAAGGAGCATCAAGTGTTGATGGTCAACAAGACCACTAGTTTCAAGAAAAAGGGCAAAGGGAAGAAGAAAGGGAACTGCAAAAAGAACGGCAAGCAAGTTGCTACTCAAGAGAAGAAACCCAAACCTGGACCTAAGCCTGAAACTGAGTGCTTCTATTGCAAGCAGACTGATCACTGGAAGCGGAACTGCCCCAAGTATTTGGCGGATAAGAAGGATGGCAAGGTGAACAAAGGTATATGTGATATACATGTTATTGATGTGTACCTTACTAGAGCTCGCAGTAGCACCTGGGTATTTGATACTGGTTCTGTTGCTAATATTTGCAACTCGAAACAGGGACTATGGATTAAGCGAACACTGGCAAAGGACGAGGTGACGATGCGCGTGGGAAACGGTTCCAAAGTCGATGTGATCGCGGTCGGCACGCTACCTCTACATCTATCTTCGGGATTAATATTAGACCTAAATAATTGTTATTTGGTGCCAGCGTTGAGCATGAACATTATATCTGGATCTTGTTTGATGCGAGACGGTTATTCATTTAAGTCAGAGAATAATGGTTGTTCCATTTATATGAGTAATATCTTTTATGGTCATGCACCTTTGAGGAGTGGTCTATTTTTGATGAATCTCGATAGTAGTAACACACATATTCATAATGTTGAAACTAAAAGATGCAGAGTTGATAATGACAGTGCAACTTATTTGTGGCACTACCGTTTAGGTCATATCGGTATAAAGCGCATGAAGAAACTCCATACTGATGGACTTTTGGAACCACTTGATTATGAATCACTTGGTACTTGCGAACCGTGCCTCATGGGCAAGATGACTAAAACACCGTTCTCCGGTACTATGGAGAGAGCAACAGATTTGTTGGAGATCATACATACAGATGTATGTGGTCCGATGAATATTGAGGCTCGTGGCGGATATCATTATTTTCTCACCTTCACAGATGACTTAAGCAGATATGGGTATATCTACTTAATGAAACATAAGTCTGAAACATTTGAAAAGTTCAAAGAATTTCAGAGTGAAGTTGAAAATCATCGTAACAAGAAAATAAAGTTTCTACGATCTGATCATGGAGGAGAATATTTGAGTTACGAGTTTGGTGTACATTTGAAAAATTGTGGAATAGTTTCGCAACTCACGCCACCCGGAACACCACAGCGCAATGGTGTTTCCGAACGTCGTAATCATACTTTACTGGATATGGTGCGATCTATGATGTCTCTTACTGATTTACCGCTATCGTTTTGGGGTTATGCTTTAGAGACGGCCGCATTCACGTTAAATAGGGCACCATCAAAATCCGTTGAGACGACGCCTTATGAACTGTGGTTTGGCAAGAAACCAAAGTTGTCGTTTCTTAAAATTTGGGGTTGCGATGCTTATGTGAAAAAGCTTCAACCTGATAAGCTCGAACCCAAATCGGAGAAATGTGTCTTCATAGGATACCCAAAGGAGACTGTTGGGTACACCTTCTATCACAGATCCGAAGGCAAGACATTCGTTGCTAAGAATGGATCCTTTCTAGAGAAGGAGTTTCTCTCGAAAGAAGTGAGTGGGAGGAAAGTAGAACTTGATGAGGTAACTGTACCTGCTCCCTTATTGGAAAGTAGTACATCACAGAAAACTCCCTTATTGGAACCCCCCGGGAGCCATATGGGCCTTAATGGGCTTTAGTGGAAAGGAGAAAGGGGCAGCCCAAGATGGCCGCGCGCCTCCCCCCTCCCCTAGTCCTATTAGGACTAGGAGAGGTGGCCGGCCCCCCTCTCTCTCTTTCCCCCTCGGGGAATCCTAGTCCAACTAGGATTGGGGGGGGGGAGTCCTACTCCCGGTAGGAGTAGGACTCCTCCTGCGCCCTCCTCCTGGCCGGCGGCCCCCTCCCCCTTGGCTCCTTTATATACGGAGGCAGGGGGCACCTCTAGACACATAAGTTGATCCATGTGATCGTTCCTTAGCCGTGTGCGGTGCCCCCTGCCACCATATTCCACCTCGGTCATATCGTTGTAGTGCTTAGGCGAAGCCCTGCGTCGGTAGAACATCAAGATCGTCACCACGCCGTCGTGCTGACGGAACTCCTCCCCGATGCTTTGCTGGATCGGAGCCCGGGGATCGTCATCGAGCTGTACGTGTGCTAAGAACTCGGAGGTGCCAGAGTAACAGTGCTTGGATCGGTCGGATCGTGAAGACGTATGACTACTTCCTCTACGTTGTGTCAACGCTTCCGCAGTCGGTCTGCGTGGGTACGTAGACTACACTCTCTCCTCTCGTTGCTGTGCATCACCATGATCTTGCGTGTGCGTAGGAATTTTTTTTGAAATTACTACGAAACCCAACACTTATAACATAGTTTGATGTTTCCCTCGAGGATTGATACTCATGGATTGATGGTTGTCTTACATTCCTATATTAGGAAGTCTAGGATTATAGGAGTCATACCCTAGGAGTTATTATTGTGATAGGAAAGGTTAACGGTCTAAGCATCCACTATATAAAGATACCATGTGTCTTACCTTTTTAAAATACAAGAACCATTTTATCATCTCCCAAATATTCTTTCACCTAGCCTATGTCTTATCTAACTCGCACTAGATATACCAGCTTACTATATCTTTGCACAATAAATATTCTGTTGTGAGCCAAGTTTCACAGCATACCCTATTGAACACAACAAGTCACTATGCATATGATGTATTCTTCTTCAATCCCTCACGCACATGCTCCCCTCTTTTTGGTCCAATCATAGGTGTACTTGCGCAAAAATTGACTGATGGGTCATTCAAACACATACATATGTCATGTGCAATTCAGTTTGAAACATGTACAGCAAAATATGAAACTGCATACCCTTTTACGTGTGCAATTCAGCACTTGACCATCCAAACAAGAATTGAAATTGTTTTTTCTTGGATTCCACAAGCCAAATACATGAGCATCCAAACACCGAAATTGGCATTGAAGCTCAATATCAATGTCTTGAATATTTGGCATTCAAGCCAATTCAATGCCAAGCCTTTCAATGTCTACATCCAAACAGAGCATTAGTGTATTATGTTCACATTGTGTCGAGAAAACATTAAAATTTTCATTGTGCAAACTGAATGTAAGATTACGTATTGTAAAGGAATAGCTGGAGTTCAAAAAGGCCTTAGAAAAAAAAAATTAAATGACAATTTAGTTTATGCCATTCAATCTTACGTGTAACATGTAGGTGTCTTGCTCTTACAGGGGATATATTGAAGCAGTAAGGGAGATTGAGCAGCAAATTCAGTTATCTGGTGATGTTCAGTTTGATGACATTGTTGTTGCATGCGGCAGGTATTTCGGTGACCCCTGTTATTTTTTACATTATATGGGTAATTTTATTTACATGTTTTCTATTGTTTCATGCATACATCATGGAAGTTGTTATATTATCACTTTGCGATTTATCATGATTGAACTTTGTGCAGTGGTGGAACCGTTGCTGGTCTTGCTTTAGGATCACAATTGAGTAGCATAAAGGCAAAAGTATAAGCTTTCTTTAGCTATTTTCTTATCTTGCTGATGTCTCCATACTAATCATCCACTTGTACGATAGGTCCATGGATTCTTTGTTTGTTATAACCCTGGATACTTCTATGATAATGTTCAAGGTCTCATTGATGGACTTCAACCTCGTTTGAATTCCCATGATATAGTCAGGATTGAAGATGTGAGTATATGTTGTATAACCCGTATTGTTTGAGGATATTGAAAAGGAGTTCATCGCTAGTTCTCTCGCATGTGGCCCTCTTGATAGTATGGTTTTCCGTAAATGTGAATATTTATCCACTAAAATCCTAGAAGATTACAAACTAAGAACCTTGGCTACAACCATCTTGAAGAATAAAATCCTTTTGCTATTTTTTGTGTGGCTAGTTTGTTCATTTCCCAGAATCGCCTTTCTGATGGAACACTTCTATAAAGAATGAATTCAACTACTCCCTTTGTTCATTTTTGTAAGTCGTTTAGGACAGCTGAAATTGAACTGTTTTAGGTGTTGTCTTAAATGTCTAAAAGGTCTTACAAAAGTGAACGGAGGGAGTATTTATGTTAGTCAAATTTGTGAATATTTTGCTTGATAGGCTAAGGGCTTAGGCTATGCCATGAGCACACCTGAAGAGCTTAAATTTGTGAAGGATATAGCTGCAGCAACAGGCATTGTGCTTGATCCAGTCTACAGGTGTAATATTTTTTCCTTTTATGTGTGACGTGACATTTATATCATGTATGCTAGTCCTTTCGTCTAAGTGAATAGTATGCTTAATGGGGACATGCATGGCTTTGTTTTTTTTACAGCGGTAAGGCAGCTTATGGTATGTTGAAAGACATGTCCAAGAATCCAATCAAGTGGGAAGGGCGGAAGGTCCTCTTTATCCATACAGGTGGTCCTCTTGGGTTGTATGATAAGGTGGACCAGTTGTCGTCTTTGGCTGGGAGATGGTGTAGAATGGACCTTGAAGAATTGGTCCATGCAAAGGGGCAATGGCGGAGACAGAAACTTGTCAAAGCCTAGGCGGCAGCCTACAAATCTAAACGCTGAGGATGCTATTTTTATGTCAAAACCGCCTCAAAAATCACGCGAGTTATGGTGTTTGGCTGTCGTCACCATGCACTTTCATCATAGGGGGTTATCATGATGGAGAACAAGTATCAATTCAGTTTCTAGGAGCGAGGAAAAAAGTATCAGTAGAAGTGTATTTGTTCTGCCGACAGTTTGCTGCCAACGTTTTCTGTGTGCCCTGCCTGTCCTTGGGGATAGCTTGGCTTCTTACAAGGCGGTGGTAACCTGTTGAGGCTCCAAATATCGTGTTTGTACTACGTACATGTTTACCCATCCGTCGACGATGCTCCAAACTTGACTTACTCCCTGGGACGAGAACGTACACGTAAGAAATGGACTCCGGCCGGATTGCCAACCTTTATACAAGAGTGCCTCACTAATCAACAGTATACGCTGTGTAATTACCTTCACCATGATTGCACTGTATGCATCCCGCAAAAAAAAAAAGATTGCACTGTATGCATGGCAGCAAACCAAAGCTCAAACCCCTTCCACTCCAGACTAGCAACGGCAATGGACAAACTCCTCTGTGCATCATGAATTGAAAAAGTACACGAATTTTGAAAAAAAAACGTGAAATTGAAAAAAATTCATCGACTTTGAAAAAAAATCATGGATTTTGTTAAAAAGTTTGTTGATTTGAAAAAGTAAATCAATTTTGAAAAATAAGTTCATGGATTTGGACAAAAAAGTAATCAATTTTTACAGATTTTGGATTAAAAAGTCATAAATTGGCAAAAGTTTGTGGATTTGCATATACTCATGCTTTTGAAAAAAGTTCATATGTTTTGAAAAAACGTTTCATGAATTTGAAGAAAGTATTCAAATTTGAAAAAATGTGCATATAAAATATAAAAAGAAAGAAAAAGGAAAAGGAAAGAAAAGGGAAAAATAAAAATAAAGAACAAAGAAAAGGATATCAGAAAACAAAAAGAAAAACCAGATAAAAAACGGTCTAGAAAACCACCAAAAACTCCCAGGAAGCTTTCAGAGGCTCCCCAAAACCAGAAGCTTTCCACTTGTGCTTGCGATTGTGCGCAGGCCCATTTGAAACGTACAAAGTGAAGGGTGTGCGACTTTTACCAATTGCGCTTTAACTGACGCAACGGGCTCTAAATAGGAGTTGTGGCGCACGTAATCGTTCGATCGATCGGATCGCTACCAGATTCTTTCGATTTGGGGAGCTCCAAGATCGAACGTCAGGGCTATATCGAGTCCGATTTAATCACAAGTCAATTTGAATTTTTTGAAACAGCCAACCAAATTTGTGGTAGCTTTTTAAAAAAAATGAAAACTGGTAGTTTTTTGGAATCCAGCCCAAATTATGTTTGTTTTATGCCACTATTTACTCGTGGTTCGGGAGAATGAAGGCAGTCAACGGCTGGTTCCGAATCTGACTCTAGAACACAACGGAAGAAATTAAGCGACTCCGCGTCCTACTCCTCCCCCTAAACATAACGGGAAACGTCTGTCGATCCCCAAGCCTCGGTGTACATATACACCAGGCCCGCGGCACGAAACCAAAGGCACACACCTCGCTCACAGATCAAGAAGATCGATCGAGGTCGCAGCAGCCACCGTGGAACTCGCTCGACTCGATCACCAGAGCCACCGGATCATCCGAGGCTCCCGGCGATGACGAGCAGCACCAACGCACACAGAGGCGGAGAGGATCAGGCGCCGGCTGCTGCGGCGACCGAGGCCCCGACGAAGGCACCGGAAGCGTCGCTGGACAGTTGTGACTTCACTGCGTGCTTGAGCAGGGAAGCAGCCATGGTCGTATGGAAGGAAAACCCGCACGTAGTGAAGCAGCCATGGCCGTATGGAAGGAAAACCCACGCAGCCACAGCTTCCACGCATGGCTATGGGAGAGCTGGATCAAGGCCGGCGGGACATGCCCTGCGTGCCGGCGCGAGCTGCCGACGCCGTGTGATGATCCGGAGCAA